>NC_065445.1:278270394-278321370 GCF_917563875.1 Diabrotica virgifera virgifera | reverse complement strand
AGACTATAATATTTATTAATATGTATTGCTTATCTACAAAACTTGACACAATTACTTATGTTCTGCTCATTTATTTCTCATTAAACTTTTATACAATTAAGATATTATGTTGTTTTAAGTGCCGTAATTATTTAACATTTAAGGTACGCAATTATTTTCCTTTTAAAACCTTTTTAAAAATATGTAATGCAATGCAGAATCTCCAAAATATTATACCGGGTGTCCACTTATATTTTCCCCCATTTTAACTGCCTATAACTTCTAAACGGCTCAAGATAGAAATATGCGGTTTTCGCTGAAATGTTTTATTTTAGTAAAAGTTTTGTCTGAATGGATTGAATTTTTTATATCGTTTTCAAATACGAAAACAAAAATGGCGGATTTTTGAAAAAAACGTTGTTGACTTTTTTTTAATAGAACACCCAGTATATTTTTTTGTAAATTGAAAGAAAGGTCGTTCACCTATCCACCGATGTAAAGTTTTTCAAAATCGGTTGTCAAATCACTGAGTAATTAATTTTTAAAATAAGAGGTGCAACGTGGATATTACATAGCTAAATAACATAAATAAGCAAATTGATATTATGTTATGTGATTTCCACATTGCATCTCTCATTTTAAGAATGAATTGCTCAGTCATTTAACAACCGATTTTAATAAATTCTATATCGCTGGATAGGTAAATGACCGTTTTTTCAAGTTTTTAGATAAATGACCATTTTTTATATCGCTTTTAAATAAAAAATGGCGGATTTAAAAAAAAAACGTTGTTGACTTTTTTTTTAAAACACCCAGTATATTTTATTGTAACTTGAAAAAACGGTCATTTACCTATCCAGCGATATACATTTTTTTAAAATCGGTTGTCAAATGACTGAGCAATTAACTTTTAAAATGAGAGTTGCAATGTGGAAATCACATAACATAATATCATTATGGTAGGGGAGCCCAAGCGGGGATTTTTGCAGTCACTCGAGCGCGTCAGATTAGCATATGGTGAGAAACCTGGTACCCTGCAGATGTACCTCTACTATATATTGGCTCTTAACACAGGGGAGTTCGTTAAGGGGGGCCCGAAAAAAAAATCTACCCTTAAAAAAACTCGAAATTGTCAGATTAAGATAAGGTAGGTTAAGTACATGCAAACGAGTGTATATTTCAAAAATCTGACGATTTGAGCCGGGCTTAAGGAAATGGGTGAGCCCCAAAGTTTCACAAGAAAAAACCGAATATTTCGCGAAATGAATGACAGATCGAAAAACTAAAAAATAAGTGCTCAATATTTTTTAAAAATCTATCGAATGATACTAAACACGACTTCTCACGGAGAGGGGTGGGGGGTAAATTTAATATTTTAAATACGAATCCCGTGATATTTCGCGAAATGAACATCAGATCGAAAAACTGTAAAATACATTTATTCAATATTTTTGAGAAATCTGTCGAAAGGCACCAAACACGACCCCCCATGGATGTGGGGTGGGGGGTTACTTTAAAATCTTAAATAGGAACCCTCACTTTTTATTGCAGATTTGGATTCCTCACGTAAAAATAAGTAACTTTTATTCGAAACATTTTTTCGAATTATGGATAGATGTCGCTATAATCGGAAAAAACGATTGTTGGAAATGGAAAATTAAATTAAAAAATGGCAAGCGCCCACTAAAATGGAAAACTTTACTTAACTTTTTTTGGTTTTAGGACCTACTGTTTACAACCCAATAGGTCCCCAAAGCGCTCGAGTGACTGCACATTTAGTATACTTTGCTCCCCTACCAGTTATTTAGGTATGTGATATCCATGTTGCACCTATCATTTTAAAAATTAATTACTCAGTGATGTGACAACCGATTTTGAAAAACTTTATATCGCTGGATAGGTGAATGACTTTTTTTTCAATTTACAAAAAAATATACTGGGTGTTCCATTAAAAAAAAGTCAACAACATTTTTTTCAAAAATCCGCCATTTTTTTTTCGTATTTGAGAGCGATACAAAAAATTCAATCCATTCAGACAAAACTTTTACTAAAATAAAACGTTTCAGAGAAAACCGCATATTTCTATCTTGAGCCGTTTAGAAGTTATAGGCAGTTAAAAGGGGGGAAAATATAAGTGGACACCCGGTATACAGGGTGTTTGGTAAAGAACGGGCCATAGCTTTACCTTAGATTCCTGAGCTTAAAATAGGTCGATTTAAGCTAACTTACCTTAGTACCAAAGTTGATAGTAACCGAAATACAGGGTGTCAAAATTAAACTTTTATTTTATTTATTCTTGAATATTTCCTGACAGGCATGGAACAACAACACGAAATTTGGTAAATGGGGGATTTTTAATAATCTAAATTCGTCACCAAAAATGATGTATTACCCAGAGGGCGCTACATACGTCTTTCAGCTCTCATTTAATACGTTTGATTTTTTTTTATCCCCCACTCTACATACTTTTTTAATAAAAATTTGTATTCTCTTAATATTTTTACTTAAAAAAGGTATACTACATTCATCTCGCTAAACTCAACTGTTTTCGAGATAAACGCATTTTAAATCTGCGATACAACATAATTTTTTGCATAATATCATTGTAGTAGACACGAAAAATAAACTTGAAACCATAATAATTGTGCCAGTTCTCATATTTAGCTCATTGCATCGCAAATTCCATTTGAAGAAATTTGCGATTCATTTTTGTAAAGTTTTATGATTTTAAGTTATTTTTCGTGTGTAACTACAATGATATACAAAAAATTATGTTGTCTCACAGATTTAAAAGGCGTTTATCTCGAAAACTGTTGAGTTTAGCAAGATGAATGTAGTATACCTTTTTTAAGTAAAAATATTAAGAGAATAAAAGTTTTGATTCGAAAAGTATGTACAGTGGGTAATAAAAAAGCTGAACTTAATAAATAAGCGCTGAAAGGCGTATGTGGCGCCCTCTGGGTAATACATCATTTTTGGTGGCGAATTTAGCTTTCTCGTCCCAAAAAACCCCAGCTTACCAAATTTCGTGTTATTATCCCATGCCTGTCAGGAAATATTTAACAATAAATAAAATAAAAGTTTAACTTTGACACCCTGTATTTCGGTTATTATCAACTTTCGTACTAAGGTAAGTTAGCTTAAATCTACCTATTTTATACTAAGGAATTTAAGGTTAAGCCATGGCCCATTCTTTACCAAACACCCTGTATTACAACACCACTGGCCATTTTTTATCATCTCTCTCTCTCTCTCTCTCTCTCTCTCTCTCTCTCTCTCTCTCTCTCTCTGTCTGTCTGTCTGTCTGTCTGTCTGTCTGTCTGTCTCTCAGTGTTGCCAACCGCATTTCTCTAGTTTATCCGATGGTCGCTCGAAAAATATCCGATTTGTCACAAAAAGATACGCTCATAGGCGTAACCAGCGGGGGTTGGGGGATTATAACCCTTCCCATTTGGATGTACATACTTTGAGCTCTCTACGCTTAACACCATTACTATTACTACACCAAAAATAATTATTCTGTAATTAAAATCAATGTTGCAAATGTTATTCTTTTATCTGACTACTTATTACAGAATAATTTTTAATCTGCTGGATTTTCTGTTTTACCGTTTATTTTAAAAATTTTCGTTTATAGATTGAAATCTCGTATCCTAGCTTATTAATTCATGTAATAACCTACTATTATTATATTCTACGTATTTTGTGTTATTGTAAGTGTTAAATTATCTAAATATTTCATTATTTGGATCTTTTTATTTATTTTTGAGTAAAAGAAACACTTTTAAATATTATTTTATTAAAACGTAATAACTATCTAAACCTAGGTACTAGAAAAATAAATAATAAATAAATCAATACAAAAAACTACAACTACATTAAGAGCATAGGCGCAAAATTTCTGGTCAATGGTTTTTCGAGTACTGAGAAAACTAATAAGTATTTTTGAAAAATTTATACACAGAATGAAATATTACATTATTACCGAGGGCCGAAAGTCCCTGAAGATTTCTAAAATTTTTATTGTAATCAGTTACAGCGGTGAAATAAAGGACAAAATTGAGTGTGATTTTTAATTTCATATATCTCATTCAAAAAAACCTTTTTGTTTATTCTAGGGGACTTTTGGCCCTCGGTAATAATGTAATCTTTCATTCTGCTTTTAAATTTTTCAAAAATATTTGTTAGTTTTCTCAGGATTCGAAAAAAATGAATGCATTTAAAAATTATTGGTCCGAAATTTTGCTCCTACGATCATTTAGCAACTAAAGATTTATTACACCTAAAACAGTAGAAACATAACTGACAATCTTAAAACATTAAAACCTAAACATGTAGGTACGTAATTCAAAACACAAAAAACACAATATAATAAAGTACAAAATTCTTATTTTTTATTTTGACATACGTTACATTGTAACATTTGTTTGAAGGTGTAAATTTTACACAGCCAGTATTACCGACACCATCTTTTGTCGCCAATAAAGCCCTAATTGTAGATGTACTTAAGAGGTTTCTTTAATCTGTTTTTATATTGAATACATTACTGAAAACCCTTTCTATATTAGCCAGTGGCGTAACCAGGGGGGTTTTGGGGGTTGTAACCCCCATTGAGATGTACTTTGAGCTCTATACGCTTAACACCATTACTACCATTACTACCCTCCAGTATGTAGTTGTAACCCCCCCTTAGGATCTTTTTGGTTACATCGTTGACATTAGCGTTTGAAAATGGTAGAAGGAATAGCAATGGAAATACTTTTTTTTTAAATTAGGAAACAAATATATATTAGTTTCATTTCTTAATTTTACAATTTATCCATTATGAAAAAGTATTTTCACAAAACAAAACTTATTTCAACAGACGTTTACTTAAGCACTGCACTACATAAAATAAAAACAAAACTAAATCGTGCAGTAGCTATCATAAGTTTAAAGACTAAAAACCCATAAATAAAATCGGACGGCAGAATCCCTATTTTTGAAATTTGAATTGGATCAGTATGCCTTAAGTGGAAATATTTGGGCATTCAAATTCTAAACAAAACAATTCGCACAGGTCTCTTTTGTCCCTTCTTATATGTCCGTACTTTGATAATTACCATGAAAAGTATCGGATGTCGCTAACATTGTTACTAAATGTGTTAAAATTAATGAGTTGTTGGGAATATATGAATTAGAAGCAGATTTTTTTTAAACTTATTTTTGTTATTAGTCTGTTGTAGTAGATTGGTAGATACACTGAAAAATATACGCAAATATCCGATTTATTTAAAGATACGCAGAAGATACCACAACTCTCAAAAAAATACGCAAATCGGATAATTATCCGCCGATTGGCAACACTGCTGTCTCTCTACTGCCTTAACGCCTTATAGATTACTGGGCGCTCTTGTATTTCTTAGCCAAAAGTGAAACATGTCTGATTGGCTGGATGAGCGCATCCTCCTCTGTTTTAGTTCTTCGAAATTTCCTCAAGTTATATTCTACCGCATTAATTCTGTTTTGAATGCTCTTGTCTAGACTTCTGACCCATATTGTCGACGTTATCAGAAAAACTTTGTTTTTAAACGGATTTACTTTTTAATATACCGGGGGTCTCGTCTAACCAACAAGACAAATCCCGAAGCTGAGGGCTGAGTCTCAATAGACCGCTTAGATGTGGGAACTGCTCTACCAGGTACAACACCCCGCCAGACAATTCTGAGTTCCAACATGGAAAACAATCTAAATAACGACTGCGACAATTGCAGCAAACTAAGATTGCCAAGTCATGTCACATCGTTTTAAGCCTTTTTAGCCTCGGAACTCTAAGAGATATCATTGCCATCTTTGACTAGAAAGAATATGACCTTGGATGCGTTCAGGCATAATCCCACGGATGGTAACTTCACACCATTTCCCACTCAAGTAAGTACGTCAACCCAATGTCCGAACCTGCGGTTCATCTCGTACTAAGTAGGATTACTATAGCAACTACGAGTCATCTTCTTTTTATTCAGGTGCCATCTCCGCTACGGAGGTTGGCAATCATCATAGCTATTTTAAGTTTTGAGGCAGTAGCTCTAAATAGTTGTTTTGAGCTGCATCCAAACCATTCTCTCAGGTTCTTCAGCCATGAAATTCGTCTTCTTCCGATGCTTCTTCTGCCATCTATCTTTCTTTGCATTATGAGTCGCAGGATGCCATACTTCTCGCCCCGCATCACATCAATCACATGTCCGAGACACTGTAGTTTTCTTTCTTTAATTGTAAGTTCAACTTCCTTCTCTTTACCTATTCTTCTCAGTACTTCGTTGTTCGTCTCTATCCAATCTATCTACCCAGGAAACCCTCATAATTCTTCTATAGGTCCACATTTCAAAGGCGTTAAGTCGTCTCATTGTTTCTACATTTAACGTCCATGATTCCATTCCATAGTATAGTACACTGTATACGTAACATTTTGTTAGGCGTACTTTAAGAGCTAATGTTAAATCTTTGTTACATAGAACCTTTTTCATTTTCATAAAATTATAACTAGCCCAATAAATGACCGTTTTGGAGTGTAATTTCCAGGGCAACTCCCAATTGCATGAAAATTTGGATTTAGGTTCTACTTACCCTCCACTTCAAAGTTGAATTTGTGCCGTTGGTTGCTTTTACTTGGGGGGTGACATTTACCCCTTCTCGGGGGGTGAAAAACGCGTGTTTAAAATGAGGCCAGAAATTGATAAATTGACTTATTTTAAGCACCTTTTGTTCTATACAGTTTTTTATGTAAGTCAATACTTTTCGAGTGTAGAAGCAAAGTTGCAGCTCATGAAAAATACGTTCTTATTCGTCTAATTCCAAATCAAATAATTCAACGCGAAATCACCGAAGAAAGAAGCGTTTTTCGGGAAAACCTTATTAACATTTTTAAAGTATCGAAAAAAGCTTATTATTTGTTTTTTTACAAAAGTTTACAGCACCAAAAATAAACGAGTTACACTGAAAAAAAAAGTTGGCCCCTTTTTTTTGGTAAAAAAAATCGTGAAAACCTCCCTCTATTTAGCACCCTAAATAAAATTAATCGTTTGGCTTTACCATCTTTTTTAACTGTACGTGTATTGTTTATATGATCTGTAAGTCTGATTGGTTTGAAGTGCTTGTTTTTAAAAACATTTGATTTTATAGTAAAAAAAAATTTTCTAAAAATTTTTGAAAAATTTCATTTTTTCAAAATAACTTAAAAAGTATTAGTGATAAAAAAAATCTTAAAGAGTAAAAAAATGTAGATTTTGCTATTATAAATATGCTAGTTTATTTTGTTTCTCCGTAAGACAAAAATTGGTTAATATATGGCTGTTCAAAATTTGCATACACTCATGAATAGTGACCAATTCAAGCTTTCTCAATTATAACCCTTTCAAAAATAAACACTTTAAACTGGTGAGACTGACAGATCATATAAAAAATAGATAGGTAAGTAAATTGTTTGTAAAGCGGTAGCGACTAATTTCATTTGGGGAGCTAAATACGGCGAGATTTTCATGATTTTTTACAAAAAAAAGAGGGCCAACTTTATTTTGAGCGTAGCTCGCTTATTTTTAATGTTAAAACTTAACATTTTGTTCATTATTCTTTCTAAGTCTTCCATGACTTAGAAAGTCGGCTATTATGACTGTATTCGGCATTTCTAATGTTATTAATTAAACTTCCATTCACTTTTATGCCGACTGTCTCATTTACCAAAGTTTCTTGTATGAGTTCTTCAGAATAAGCATTTAACAATAACGGTAACAGTTATAGAGGTTAAATTCTTCACAATAGAATAGCATAAGATTGAGTCGGGATCAGAGTACAAGTACGAGTGATTGAGAATTTCGAGTTATCAACGGTCGAGTCATCGAGTGTCGGCTGTATTACGATAACATTTACATTCTCTTGTTTACCAATTATACTTCTAATATCACGTTTGGTCTTGAACTAAATTCAAATCGAATACGTCTAAAATGAGGGTAATTTGAATTTCTAAAATTTCTAGAAATGTATAAACATTTTCAATTTCTTTGCAACACGAAAATGCAGCAGCTGCATAATACTCTGGTTAAATCGGAGAGTGCAGGAAGAGTCTATACCGGTTTCGGAGGTGTTTTCCCCCTCATCAGTAGTCCCATATCCTCTTCTCTCCGATTTCTCCAGGTATCACACTTTGGGCCTTTCCGAATTGCAAAGAAAGAAATTTTACGGATGAACTAGAGCCATCTAGCGAAAAACAAAGTAAGTTATCAATCGAAGTAGATATCGTCGAGATCGTCGAAGAAAACGACAATAAATATCGTTCCCATACCACCAGATTGACAACAGGTGGAATACTTTCTTTGGTTACACCTCCTGAATAGAATATAGAATAGAATAGAAATATGCTTTATTGCCATGAAAATTTTTACAATTTTATCGACAAAGCTTATAAATAGTAAAAAAAAAATAAAACAGTAACAATCCAATTTACTAAAATTACATAAATCGTCAATAAGTTAAATAAAATAAATAAATAAATCGAAGTTAAAACAGAAATAATCAATTGCAAAAATTTAAATAAATTGCAAATCCATAGTCTACCTAATAATTAATAAAAAAGGTTTAAAAGTTAAAAAGTTAAGCTGCTGCATATGACACCCAAATATAGATTAAAAAATAATAAAAATACTACTTGTGCAAAGGGTACTGTAATTTCTTAGTTATTGACTAAAATAATCTTCTACTGAATAATAGTTCAGACAGGTAGGCTTTTGTCAGTTTACGGAATTTGGGAAAAGATGGTGCAGATTTTAGTTGTAGGGGGAGATGGTTGTACATTTTTTTTGCGGAATATAATATCGATTTCTTTACTAACTCCGAGGACGGGGTCGGCAAATAGACGTCAAACGTAAAATTTCTCGTGAAGTAGTGATGATTAGGTCTTGGTGGAAAGACATGTAGATGTTTACGAATTAAGCAAACAGTTTCTAAAATATACAAAGATGGAAGGGTTAAAATTCCGTGATCTTTGAAGTAACTTCTGCAGTGTGTTGTTCTTCTGAGGCCAAACAGATATCTTATAGCTCTGTTTTGTAATTTAAAAATAACATCGAATTGGGCAGCTGTACCAGAACCCCAAAAAGGAAAGACCATAACGAAGATGTGACTCGAACAAAGAAAAATATGTTATTTTGGAAGATGCTAAATTGAGTTCATTCGAAACAGATCTTATAGCATAGCAGGCTGAAGAGAGTTTCTTCCGTAACAAATCGATATGGAGGGACCATTTAAGGTTGCTGTCTAAAAAAATGCCAAGAAATTTTACAGAATCAACGGTACTGATCTGGCTGTTATTAAGAGGTAAGGGTTGAAGGACTCCTTTATAAGACAATGCTACTGTTTTATCTACGTTAAACGAGAGTAAATTAGAGTCAGACCAGGTTTTTATTGTAAGTAGATCAGAAGTTATAGTAGCATGAAGAGTTGCAATATTTGAGTTGCTCCAAGTGATACTGGTATCATCAGCAAAAAGAAAGATGTTTCCATCGATTTTTAAATTAGTGATGTCATTAATAAAGATAAGGAAAAGTAGAGGACCCAATACTGAACCTTGAGGTACCCCACATACAATGTTTTTGAGACTAGAGTCTTTATCATTTGCTCTAACCAGTTGTTTCCTATCTTCCAAGTAAGATTGGAACCAATCTAAAGAAATGCCTCTAATTCCGTAGAAATTTAGTTTTTTTATCAAAATGTTGTGATTTACACAATCAAAAGCTTTGGCATAGTCACAAAAAACGGTGGCAGTGCAAAGATTATTGTTCAGTGCTTGATATACCTCATGTAGTCCAGAAAACATGGCATCAGTGGTGCATTTATTATTTAAAAAGCCGAACTGATTTTGTGATAAAATGTTGTTTTCAACTAGAAAGGACATAAGTCGGGCTTTTATGAGTCTCTCAATAATTTTGGAGAGTACCGGTAGTAGTGCAATAGGTCTATAATTGCAGGTATTAGATATTTCACCACCCTTATGAAGAGGAATAATGATGGCTGTCTTCAGGCACTCTGGAAATTTACCTTTCTCAAAGGAATCATTAATTAGTGAGGTGAGGACTTTCTGGAAGATTAGAAAAAATTTTGATCGATAGACCATCAGTACTACAGGAAGATTTGCTTTTGATACTATTAATTGTTTGGATTAGTTCAGAGATTCAGTTTGAGATTTTTAAAATTTATAAATCAAACAGGATGCCGAGGAAATTAAGATGAGAGAATTTTAAATAATTCACAACTCATCTGCTCAGCGTGGTAAAAGTTCCAACAAGAAAGATTCCTTGATACTCCTACAAAAGAGTAAATGAATTAAAAATGTATAAACATTTTAAATTTCTTTGCAACACGAAAATGCAGCAGCTGCATAATACTCTGGTTCTTCTCAGGTACATCCTGTTTGATTTATAAATTTTGAAAATCTCAGGAGGTGTAACCAAAGAAAGTATTCCATCCATTCATCCATCCAATGGCACTACAGCCCAAATCGAGCCTTGGCCTCCTTCAATAAGCTTCTCCAATCATTTCGATTTACCGCTGTTCTTTTCCATGAACGCGTTCCCAGGAAGTTCCTGGCATCCTCATCGACTTCGTCTTCCCATCTCTTTTTAGGTCTTCCAACCGGTCTTCTTCCCTGCATTTTTGCATTCAGTAATTTTCTGGGGATTCTATTCTCATGCATGCGGACCACGTGCCCTGCCCACCGTAATCTCTGTAGTTTAGTGTGTTGTGCTAGAGTTGGTTCGCTATATTGCTCGTATATTTCTCTATTATACCTAATTCGCCAGTTGTTATTTTCCCTTATTGGGCCCAGTATCCTACGTAATACTTTTCTTTCAAACACATCTAATGCATTGGCAGATTTCTGTGTCACCACCCATGTTTCGCAGCCATAACTTACTATGGGCCTGTAAGAAAGTATTCCACCTGTTGTCAATCTGGTGGTATGGAGACGATATTTATTGTCGTTTTCTGTGCTACTTCGATTGTTAACTTACTTTGTTTTTCGGTAGATGGCTCTAGTTCTAGTTCATCCGTGACATTTCTTTCTTTGCAATTCGGAAAGGCCCAAAGTGTGATGCCTCGAGAAACCGGAGAGAAGAGGATATGGGACTACTGATGAGGGGAAAAGACCTCCGAAACCGGTATAGACTCTTCCTGCACTCTCCGATTTAATCAGAATATTATGCAGCTACTGCATTTTCGTGTTGCAAATAAATTGAAAATGTTTATACATTTTTAATTCATTTACTCTTTTGCAGGAGTATGAAGGCATCTTTCTGGTTGGAACTTTTACCACGCTGAGCAGATGAGTTGTGAATTATTTAAAATTCTCTCATCTTAATTTCCTCGGCATCCTGTATGATTTATAAATTTTGAAAATCTCAGGAGGTGTAACCAAAGAAAGTATTCCACCTGTTGTCAATCTGGTGGTATGGGAACGATATTATTGTCGTTTTCTGTGCTAATTCGATTGATATAAATAACTTACTTTCTAAAATTTCTCTTTGTCTTGAAACAGTCCCGAAATTACCGTCTAAATATTTGAAATTCCTATCTAGTTTACATTTGAAACACTTTCGCTACGCCCTGTATATTGATCTTCCGCATAGTGTGAGTTTTGTCAATTCGACGTTCTTACAATGATGAATATTACGAATTTTATTTATCGTTCCGTTTCTTTGAAATGTAACGTAGTTGTTTTTGCTTGTACAAGTAATGCTTGGGCACCGCCCAATAAGCTAAAGCTATAAATCTCTCGGTGGAATATTTTTATCGACGGTTTGTCCGGATTTTGTTTATATTATCTCACGCAAAGTGAAGACTAGAATCCTTTTTTCCTAGATAGTCAAATATCTAGAGGAAGAACCCCTGCAGTGTTGTAGTTTGCAAGATAAAAGGTTTTTATGGCATTTGTAAACTAGAGTCTTAAGGTTTATGGCGTTCTCAGACACAAATCTATTGAATGTTTGTATCAGAACCGGAAGGCTCAACCTAAAATAAGCCGATCTCTTTAGTAATATTGAGTTCTAAAAACTAACGGGATAGTATGAGTCATCTCATTCCGTGAGAACTTAAAAAAATCTTGTTATTGAAAAGATAACGAGTCCGTATTGGTAGAAAGTAAAAAATCATGGCGTTTATGGGATGTCCTGAGTAAGTTTTTCTAACCACCCGATTGGTAAAGGAATGTTTTGTATGGTCACTATTGGTAAAAGTAGGTGATACTGTTAAAGTAGGAGGTAACTTCTTTTTTTTTGGGAGAAGGAACCCAAGTTTAGAAGGATCAAGGTAGAGCTTAGAGAGGTCAGTCCCATTAGGCCCATCATCATGTCCGGTTCTGTTAAGCAGTTCCACCAGGGCCATCATCAAGTTAAGTTGTGTTGAACCCGTCACCAAGTACAGTTTCGAGTTAGTGTTACAAAATGTAGTTAAATACCAGTTTCCTGGCCGGCTGAGAACTCAGCGCGGCGATGAAGTGTGGTGGATAAATGGGACTTCGACAATTTTCGTTGCTATCAGGCGAATTGTCGTTAATTTGTAGATACCATTTTTGGTATTTTGTTTTTTCGTGCAGTCAGAAGCAGGAATGATGTATAGTTTTCTTTTTTTGTTACTAGTGTCAACCCCTTAGTTGAATACTAAGCTGGCTAGTAAATTTTGGTCCAGTTTAATGAACTTTTGATAATCTTGTTCGAGTAAAAGTAAATTTTGTTCCAGTTTATTGAACTTTAAATGATTTTGTTCGAGTTTAACTAAATAATTTTGTTCGAGTTGAATGCTGAATTTTTCTATAAATTCTTTTATAAACAATGGATAACCTTATGTACTGTTTGCTGTAGCTATTAACAGTGAAGTGTTTTTTCGCGTAGTGAAATAGCGTTTTGGACTTACCAACCAACCAACAGAAGAAAACAGGACATTCATTGTAAAGGTATCATTTTTATGCTTGTAAAACTTTTTCGTTTCATCTTTGTTTATTTGATAATCTAGAACTCTAATTGTAACACAGAGATCAGAGATTCATTTTGTTTTGCTTTTTAATAAATAATGTTTGATTTTCAACATATAATTTTATTATTTCTTTCCTTCTCTCTTGAATCCTAAGAACAATAAAAAATTGACTGAGCATATAATTTTGAGTATAAAGTAAAGGAGGTAAGTTACATTATAATATTTTGTATATTATATATATCATTTTATTTGACTATGTTTCTTTGTTTTATTTTGATTTATCTTTCTTTGTTTTATTTCTATTTTTTTTTGTATAAAGTTTGGTTTCCCTTAGGTAACCAATGGCGCCCAATTTTTTATTTTTTTTGTATTTTTTTTATCTTTTTATTTCACATCCTTATTTCAATTTTTCTATCTTTTTAATTTTTCTAAGTGTAAAGAATATTTGCCTGCCGGCCCTGACGGATGACTAAAAGAAATGGATGTTCTGACAAACAGCATAGATGCCCGAATATGGATAATGAATTATTTAATGGGTCAGTCGATTATAGTATTTTGTGATAGAAAGACATGTGTACCTAGATATTAAAATAAATGTATTTAATTCTGCATTTGCCTTTAAAATATTTAACAAAGCAGCGGTGGGATATTATCCATGTGCTATAACAAGTGTTAAGTTATATTTATACTTATTTAATAGTGATATTTGTTTAAAAACACAATAATAGTATATCGTATGTGAATGTTTCGAAAGTGACAAAAATAGCAATGGAATTTTCCTGCAAGAAGTGAACTTGTGAAGTGTTGTTACGTTAAAGTGTTTTACCTGGAATTTTATCCGGAATTTGCACTAAATGCGACGTGTAAATAATATTTAAAGTACGGTGAATCACCTGGGTGTTTTTATGAGTTGTTTTTGGATCAATTTGTGCTGTTTCTTTGCCAATGATGTACATTGTACCACATATTTTTTATGACAGGATGTCTGTTGGAACTTCGAACTTGTGTCTGATGGGGTTAAGAGGATTGAACTGTATGTATTTATCAGATAGTTTATTTAATAGATATTAAAATATTTATCGTGATGTATAAGCTATTCAAAGTGTAGTTAATAGACATATTTCGCGATTTGATTTTGAAAAAGATTAAAATATTGATCGGAATATTTTTATGAGCTATTCAAAGTGTAGCTAATAGACTTATATTTCGCGATTTGATTTTGAAAAAGGTTAAAATATTTATCGGAATATATTTATGAGCTATTCAAAGTGTAGCTAATAGACTTATATTTCGCGATTTGATTTTGAAAAAAGTTAAAATATTTATAAGGATAGTATATAAGCTAATCAACGTATAGTATTAAGCTTATATTACCTTATTTAAGTTTGAGAAACTGTTCAACGTGTAGCAACAGACTTCTCTTTTATTAACTTCACAATTTTATTATATTAATAATGTATTATATTTTTATAAGCTATTCAAAGTGTAGATAATAGACTTATATTTTGGTATTTGAATTTGAAATATATTAAAATATTTATAGGGAGATATAAACTATTCAACGTTTAGTAATATTTATATTTCGCGATATAAATTTAAAATAGATTAAAATATTTATAAGAATATACACTGCGTTTGGGTTTCAATTAGATATGCGCGCTTAGGGTGTGAGCACTGCCGGTTTTTCCACATTTAATAAGGTATGCGTTATTGTTATAATTTATACACATGCATTTATAAATATTTAGAGTGTAGACGGTACAGTCGTAGAGTGTCAATGTCATTTTTAAAATAGCGGTGACTATGGCTTTAGTTTTTGAATATTCTTTTAAATCCTTACTTGTTAATTGCGTGAATTATTTATTAATTTACATTAAAAGTATTATTTTAAATTAATTATTTATTCAGTCATTACAATAATTTATATACTATGCAATAAAAACTAATAATCGAGAAAAGAGAAAAATTGATAAAGCGATTTTAATAACATACTGTTACTATCGAGTAGATGAGTTTTGAATATCTTTAACAGTTAAAAATTAATTTTAAATGTTTGGTAATAAATGTTTGAGGAATTTGAGCAGCCGGTTTATTTACCCACTTGCCGGTAATTTAACAACCATATTACGTCACCTACTCATTGTAGATTAGTAATTTCAGAACCTAAAGTATTATTTGTTTAAATCTGTCGATGGACGATTACGCATCGATACTATAGTGGAATAATAGACAGTGTTGCCCATTTTGGCGCTTCCTTCGAAGTGGTATGTCTGGTTGATTGGTGAACGCTCTGTATAAGCTATTCAACGTGTAGTATTAAGCTTATATTGCATTATTTAAGTCCGAGAGGTTGTTCAACGTGTAGCAACAACCTTCTCTCAATTTAACTTCGCAATTTTATTTGAAAAGCATGAATATAAGTAGGTATATATTATTATATAAATATAGTATATAAAAAGGAAACAAAAGCAATGGGTTGAAGGAAAGGATCCAGACTAAGTTCAAGTTCAACATCCGAATCTAGCAGTAGTAGTAACGACTATGATTACAAGATAAAACCGACAATATCATTTACATCATCAGACAAGTTCCAAGATTCCCAAATCTAGAGAAACGAACATCGTTCGGGTAGCTTCAGCAAGTAAAAGAGTCTCAACACTCCTCCACTACTCGAAATGTATGTTAGTGATAAACTCGATAGATTAGAGTTACTAGTCAAAAAAAAAAAGGCTCATCCAGCACCAAGCACAACCCAACGATGCGGTTAATGGAACATTTGTGGAGCCGAAGTGCATTCCTGAATTTTGTTTTGGGATGTTGGGATCTATTAGTGACTGGAACGAACTGCTATGATATTCCACATGTAAATCAGGCTAGAACAGGGTACAATAATTTGAATACATGTCACCTTAGTTGACGTAAGTGAAACTCAAATTGTAGCTAGAGGTGTTGATTGTGTTGAAGATAAAAGTGTTTCTTCTGATGTTAGTATAATGACCCGTTCTTTACACAATTCTTGTTTGTTTTCTAAAAAGTATGTGTTATGTAATTCAAATTTATCTGAGGAGTAAGCAGTAGAGCTCCTTGACTTACTGAATCAATTTAGGTGCTGTTTTTCACAAAACATTAGTGAATTGGGTAAAACAGATATTCTTAAAATGCAAATCCATCTTACTGATGATCGTCCTGTCGTGTATCGTCCTTATGGTTTGTCTTACAATGAACAAAAAGTTGTACAGACTATCGTAGATGATTTACAGGCTAATGGAGTAATTCAAGAATCTAGTTCACCTTATTCAAGTCCGATTCTATTAGTCCAAAAGAAAAATGGAGAAAATCGAATGTGTGTAGATTATCGTGCATTAATTCGAAGACTGTTAAGGATCGATTTCCACTTCCACGTGCAGACGAGTTCTTAGAAAAATTAAAAGATTGTATGTATTTCACGACTTTACAGCTGAAAACAGAAGCAATTGAACGATTTCCAGAACCTGTTGATGTCGACACTACACGCCAATTTTTGGGTTTGTCAAGTTACTTCAGAAAATATGTAAAGGACTTTGCCACGATTGCAAGACTTTTGACACTTCTCACGAAAAAATATGTCAAGTTTGTATGGGGTGACGAACAACGTGTGCTTTCGAAACCCTCAAGAATAAATTGACTTCGAGGCCTGTCCTTGCTGTTTACAATCTGGAGTTAGAAACCATGGCAGTAGTAAATTCATTACAACATTTTCGAATTTATCTCATCGAAATCCATTTTAAGGTGGTTGCAGATTGTAATGCAGAGCGGATCACATTGACCAAAAGAGATATAATTCCCAGAATTGAAAGATGGTGGTTAACCATTCAAGAATTTACTTTGGACATTGAATACCGTCCAGGTACGAAAATGCCACATGCTCTAAGCAGAGATACTGTCGCAAAAATTGCAGAGAAGGCACTCACGGTTAAGATAAACCTTGTGAACATCGATCAAGAAGATTGGATCTTACATGCCCAATTAAAAGATGAAAGATGCAACACTATCATAGATCTGCTGTCGAAATCTCCATCAGATAAGGAAGAAAAAGATATCCATCAAAACTACTGCATTATAAACAATCGACTATATCGAAAAACTTCAGAAGGCAAAAGGTGGGTTGCTCTAAGGCAAGCCCGCAGGCAGGTTTTTTTGCATTATCATGATGGAACTGGTCACATGTCAGTAGAAAAGACTATTTCGGCAATATCTCAATTATACTGGTTCTCAGGTATGATAAAATATGTTAAGAAATACATTGGAGGTTGTCTAGAAGGCTTATATAATAAGGAACCTGGTGAAAAGAAAAAACCTGGACTTGTGCATTCTATTGAGAAGGTTGCAGTACCTTTTGATACACTGCATATAGATCATCTAGGTCCATTTGTAAAGTCAAAACGAAGGAACTCTTATCTCATTGTCATCGTCGATGCTTTCACTAAGTTCTTTTTTTATGAAGGCTGTGCAGTCCACCAAAGTTACCCCGGTGATTACTTTTTTGAAAAGTGCAATTGAAAACTTTGGTGTAGCAAGAAGAATAATTAGCGATGGAGGTTTTTGCTATGCTTCCCAACGATTCAAGGATTATTGTACATCACTTAATATAAAACATGTTCTGAATTCCACTGCTGCTCCTAAAGTAAACGGACAAGTGGAAAGGTATAATTGTACAATAGTAGCTTCTTTATCATCCTGCAGTGAAGACGAGATTACTTGAGATGAATTCGTTCCAAATGGGGGATTGAATTCAACGAAGAATTCAACCACAAAAAAAACGCCCTACGAAGTAATGTTGGGTTACCAACCAAGAGGTATAGCCGATGCTGTTCTGGCCAACGAAGTGTCATTACAGGAGGCAGACCGGGGCGATCTATCGAAAATATGTGCGGACGTCAAACGAATGACTGATGCAAACCTGGTCAAATAAAAGCAAACATTCGACAAAGTGATTGAATTCAACGAAGAATTCAAGCGGACGTCAAACGAATGACTGATCCAAACCAGGTCAAATAAAAGCAAACATTTGACAAAGTGATTGAATTCAACGAAGAATTCAAGCGGACGTCAAACGAATGACTGATGCAAACCTGGTCAAATAAAAGCAAACATTCGACAAAGTGATTGAATTCAACGAAGAATTCAAGCGGACGTCAAACGAATGACTGATCCAAACCAGGTCAAATAAAAGCAAACATTTGACAAAGTGATTGAATTCAACGAAGAATTCAAGCGGACGTCAAACGAATGACTGATCCAAACCAGGTCAAATAAAAGCAAACCTTTGACAAAGTGAATGAATTCAACGAAGAATTCAAGCGGACGTCAAACGAATGACTGATGCAAACCAGGTCAAATAAAAGCAAACATTTGACAAAGTGATTGAATTCAACGAAGAATTCAAGAGGACGTCAAACGAATGACTCCCTAATTACCTGATCCTTATATCATTAAAAAGGGTTTTAGATCATGATCGTTACGTAATCGAGGATCCTCAAGGTTCCGTGAGATCTCAAAAGAAAAATGAAGGTGTGTCATCTAACGATAAGATGAAACCTTTCAATACTGACGTCAGTTCTGAATCCAAAGGGGATTTGGATCCTAACGAAACGGATCTCCAAGATAACGAGCGATCCACAGTTATTGTGATCAAGGCTAGCTGTACAAAAAAAATTACGTATGTCTTGTTTTAATCTGAATTTATATCATTGGTTTATCAATTAATTTTGATTAACATTATAAAACATAGAAAAATCAGTCAAAACCTTTAACACAGAACTTTAATCAGAAATAAAAAGAATTAATGAAATTATCAGTAACAATAATAAATACAATCAAACAAGATGCTGTATATGTCCATCGCCAACATCTTTACACAACCTAACTTTTCTTGTTAAGTTGACGTACACTGCAAAGTTGACGTAAACTGGAAAATATATCTGAATTAAGAATAGACATGCGCTGTATCTATCTCTGTAATTCAGAGCCACCTGTGATGGCAATAATTTTGGATCACACGTTAGCTAGCTACAAGAGTTCTAACGAAACGAACTTATAAAGAGTCCTAACGAAACGGATCTCGAAGATAGCTAGCAACAGAACTCTTACGAAAAGAGTTCTTAAAGAGTCCTAGGCGAGTTCTAAAGAAACGAACTTATAAGGGTCCTAACGAAACGGATCTCTTAAGATGGTTGACCGCAAAAGTATAAGAAACTAGCTCTTAGACAACGGCTCTTCCAACCCATGGTAAGGGGTTTGGAGAGGGCAAGTTCTAAAGAAACGAACTTATAAGAGCTCTTTTCTTACTATAGGTACCTATTGCATGTTTTGCTTAATGGAATTTACTGAAGAGGCGAACTTATAAGAGTTGTTTTCTTATTGCAGGTATTGCATATTTTAGAGGCGAACTTATAAGTCTTGTACTCTTATGGTCTTATACTCTTATCTTACAACTCTTAGAAATGTTGTCTTGCTATTAGTATAGCATGTTTACCTATTGCATGTTGTTTTTAATGTAATTTACTAAAGAAGCGAACTTATGAGAGTTGCTTTCTTATTGCATAATTTAGAAGCGAACTCATAAGAGTTGTTTTGTTACTATGGGTGTAGCATGTTTTTTTAAAAGAAATTTACTAGCTGTAGATCTTAAGCTAATATTTCAGGTCCAACTTAAGATGAACTGGATGGATGACTCCTGTTAGATTTGTAGTAGTCCCATTATTAATATGGCATGTGTCTTATTTATTTCATAGTCTTGTCTTTTAAAGTTAACATGTTTTTTATGATCTAGGTAAATCAGAGGCATCGGATCCACGAGGACGTGGATAAGGGAAGCGTGGCCGACTGTAAAGAATATTTGCTACGCCGGCCCTGACGGATGACTAAAAGAAATGGATGTTCTGACAAACAGCATAGATGCCCGAATATGGATAATGAATTATTTAATGGGTCAGTCGATTATAGTATTTTGTGATAGAAAGACATGTGTACCTAGATATTAAAATAAATGTATTTAATTCTGCATTTGCCTTTAAAATATTTAACATAAGCTAATAAGACTATATCATTAACATCTATTAAAGAATCCACTGCCTTAAATCTCTGAGACTAGAGCTTCCGAGGTAATAAAAAATTATGTAGCACGAATTTTGTCAAATCTAAGTATATCTTTATGTCTATCTAATTTATCGTGTATCATAAAAATGGCTTCCATTCGTGGGACTGTATCAGTCTTTATGCCACCGACTCACTCACGGACACACTCACGGACTTCGCTTTGTCTTGTTAGTTTTTACTGTGTGAGTTATACCACGCAGTACAATTCTGTAGTTTTTTTAATTGTCTCTGTATAGTTTGATTAAACATTGAATTAATCTATTTAAATAATAGATAATTATTGCGCTACTGTGTGTAAAATACCGATATATTATTAAGAAAAATTAATTTATCTACAATGGATGTCGCGTGTCCTTAATAGAGAAGAGATAATTATCTTTTAAAACGTGCTTCATGCAATATTAATAAACGTATTCATTTTAAAATATACTGACACCTAAACGAAACAGTTTTTAGCTGTTCTTTCAGTTGACTGTATGGCTTAAAAAACCGAATAGGAGAAAATAGAAACAACGTTTAATATGTTACATTCAAACAATAAAGGACACACTTGGTTTAAAACTCACAAGATTATTAGCGCTTTTTTAGGCATAATACCACTTCGTTCCAAATCTGTATTTATTTTGCAAGTACTCTCTAAATGTTTCTGGATCTTTTATGCCCTAGCAATTCGATCAATATCTTTTCCAAAAGAAGATCCAGATGAGATATTGTACTTTGCTGCTCATCTTGCTGTTTTAATGAGTATCAATATTGTTTGCCTTTACAGTATTATTCTGAGGAAGACAAAGTGGTTTAAGTTATTAAAATTTATGGAAACTATTGAGAAAAAAACTGAAAAAACCAAAAGAGGGGGAACTTTCACGGCTATCATTTATACATTGACCATGACACTGATCGCGGTGGTAGGGGTTTTGATTAACCAAAAATTGTACACTAAATGGTACATTTGCATAATAACCATAACTACCATCCAAACAATAGTGTATATTGACATAATAATGATGGAGATCAACAAACAAATTGAGTTTAAAATTTTATGCGTATATGACGAACTAAATTTAATGAGTTTTAACCAAAATAGGAAAAGTGCTTCTTTCATTTATTTTCACAAGATCTATAAGCATTTTGCTTGGATTGTCGAGATGTTCAACGGATATTTTAAACTTTTCTTGTTTCTGCGACAAGTTCTAAATTTTTTTATAATATTAATATGCTTTCAGTTTGGTTTAAATATGTTTTATGAGAAAATGAAAGTGGAGTTATATTCCGTTTGCTTTTTACTTTTAGCATCTATACAATTTGTAAGTATTTTATTGATTTTAATATCTGTATGAGCAAAAACTCTTTTTAGACCTGCTACAAAGCTATCATCCAGCTTCAAAAGTCCACTGCTGAACATAAGCCTCTTCGCCCTGTTTCCAACCCCGTCTATTTTGCTCCGCTCTCATCCAGTTTTTATTGAGTCTTTGTGACACTTTGACAGTTTTATGTCAATATGTTATAAATTATGTCAATTATGTCATTAATTGTGAATAATGTCACTGAACATTCATTTTTGCGTAGTAACGAAGGGCATCTGACGTAATGCTTGACGATGGGATATTATCAAAAATTATCGGCATTAATATCACAAGAGAGTGAGAATAAATTGACAATAATGCGACAATTTTTCGAAAACTTGTTGTCTGGCTTGTTTCAAAAACAAATTTGAGAAAAAGTGGAGCAATATTTTCTTATTTATTCTTACTGTCGTGTCACATTTGTAAGGTTATTTTTTAATACTTACATCTATTATAAAATTCAAGACTTTGTATAAAAACATTCAGTGACATTGATCCCAATTAATGTGACACATATTTTTCAACTTGTCAAAGTGAACAGCACAGTTTAGCAAATATTGAGACGAAGATATTAATAAAATATTAGTTAAAAATATTTATAAATACAGTTTTATTCATGTAATAATCTTACCGAAGTGTCCTCGTGACAATTTGACATTAGATGCAGAACTAAATGTTTATTATTGATATTCTCTTAAATGTGATAGTTGTCAAAACTAGGAAACTGGTTGCCAATAAACAGAAACAATCTCCTTAAAAAAATTCCCACTGTAATTTTGTACAGTTGAAAATTACCACTGTACTATTGTACAGTAGAATGTTACCACTGTAATAATAATCTGATTGGACAGAATTAAACACGCGATGAAAAATCTGCTCATCATATATTTCTGTAGCTTTTTCAGAATCTCCTATAAATGAAATAATCTTAATAATTTCGCATATTATGTACATGCCTTAATTGTTTGTATCCGTTGTTTCGTTAGTGTTAAAGTTTAATATGCCTTTTCTGCCTATCTTTTGAAATGGTTTTATTTAAATTTCTAGCTCTACTATGTTCGTTGTGTGCTTAGCTTTCATATATTACTTCTTTTTTTGCATTAAGTTTTTGTATCTTCTTTGAGTTTTTCATTTTTCCTTGCTTAGCTACCTCTGCTGCAGAAATTTGGGTCATAAAAAAGTCCATTCAGGACTCATAGTGACACTGCACACATATCTTAATATTAACAAAACTCGACATTAACACTAGGCTTACCATAATCTTCAACCAAAATACATTGAATTATTCTAGACATATAATCAGAAGAAAGGAAAGTATTCAAAGATTATTGGTTGAATGCAAAGTAGATGTAACAGAAGCCGAGAAAGATCGCCATTCCGATGGTAAGACCAAATAAAGCATCACCACCACATCATGTTCGGGCGAAAGAAGAATGAATAGCAACCATACGTCGAATACCATAAGGTCACAACATTCTTGCGAAGGATAAGGGAGGAGGAAGATTTTGTGTGTATTTAGAATAAGAATAACTATAACAAAATAAATAACGAAATTAAAAGGGCTATTAAAATAGCAAAAGAAAATTGGTTAAGCTCGAAATGTACAGAGATAGAGTTATTACAACAAAAACATGATTCGTTTAACCTCCATAAAAAGATCAAAGAAGCTGCAGGCTTATATAAACACAAGAACACTGAATTTGTGACCGATAATAAGGGAAACATAGTATTGGAAATAGAGCAGAAAATGGATATTTGGATTAAATACGTGGAAAAAACTTTTCAAGATATACGAAGTAACACTGGCATCACAACAAACACCAATTGCAAATCTGGACCTCCACTTACAGTTGAAGAAGTAACGTATGCCATCAAAAGTCCCACCAAAGATGGTAAAGCAGTAGGCCCTGATCATTTTCATTCTGAAATCTTAAAACTTATGGACTACGACGGCATAAAATGGTTGACAAAAAATATATTTAACAATATATATGACACAGGCATAATTCCCCAAAAATGGCTAGAATCAACTTTTATAAATCTTCCAAAAAAACCCAATGCGATGACTATAGAATTATAAGCCTTATGAGTCATTTACTTTTTCTTCTTGCAGTAGCGTCTCCTATCGGAGGTTGGCTACCATCACAGTAATCTTAACTTTGTTGGCTGCAGCTCTGAACAACTGTATTGAACTGCACTCATACCACTCCCTTAAATTTCGCAGCCAGGAAATCCTCCTACGTCCCACATTTCTCTTTCCCGAGATTTTTCCTTGGATTATAAGTCTTAGCAGAGAGTACTTTTCTCCTCTCATTATGTGGCCTAGATATTCCAGTTTTTTCGTTTGTATTGTTTTTATGACTTCGCATTCCTTCCCTATCTTCAGCAAAATATCTTGATTTGTTACTCTTTCTGTCTATGGTATTTTCCACATTCTCCTGTAACACCATATCTCGAATGCCTCAATGTTTTTGATGTTTATCTTTTTCAGTGTCCAAGCTTCCATGCCATACAGCAGAACGGAGAAAACATAGCACCTTAACATTCTAGTTCTTAAGTTTATATTTATGTCCCGGCTGCATAGGAACTTTTTCATTTTGACAAACGATTGTCTTGTTTCGCGAATATCTCTATTCGCCTCTTGATTTCTCTTGTCTGGTCATTAGTATCAGTGAAGCAAACCCCTAAATATTTGTAGGACGTAACTCTTTCAACTGGCTGATTATTTATGGTTAAATTCACATTGGTGTATAGCTTCTTTGTTGCAATCATGAATTTAGTCTTTTTGATGTTCAGTTTTAGACCATACTTATTGGTATATGTTTATGTTTTCCATCAAATACTGTAAATTTGCTAGATTATCTGTTACTATTAGCATGTCATCAGCGTATCGTATATTGTTAATTAACTCTCCTTTAATGTTCATACCAATGTTTTGCTCTAGGAGCGCTTCCTGACATATTGTTTCGCTATAATATTGAATAGTAGTGGAGAAAGCACACAACCCTGACGCACACCTCGACGAATCTCAATTTCTTCGGTTAACTCATTATCAACCTTGATTTTTGCCGTTTGTCCCCAGTACATCCTGGATATGATGTTAATGTCGCGACTGTCGATGTTTTTGCTTCTTAGAATTTCATACAGCTTTTGGTGTCTGACTTTATCGAAGGCCTTCTCAAAATCTATGAAACTACGTAGAGGTCTTGGTTTACATCCAAACATCTTTGCATTAACACACTCAGACCAAACAAAGCTTCCCGTGTTCCCAATCCACTTCTGAATCCAAACTGTGTGGCGCTTATGTCCTCTTCTAATTTATTAAATATTCTTTTGTGAATTATTTAAAAAAATACTTTTAGTGTGTGGCTCATCAATACTATAGTTTTGTGGTCTGAACACTCTCTGGCGTTATTCGTCTTCGGGATTGTGACAAAAGTAGAGGAGAGCTATTTCTTTGGTATGATGCCTGTTCTATAAATTGTGTTAAAGAGGTTCACCATTATTTCAAGTGTGTCGTCGTCTATAAGTTTCAACAATTCTACAGGAATTTCATCTGGTCCTACAGCTTTACCCCCTTTTGTGTTCCTTATAGCATATTCTATGTCGCTTTTTAGGATTTCAGGCCCTGTTGTCTGTAGGTTCTGCCACTGCTATTTCTGGTCTTTCGTCTGCAAAAAGTTCTTCAATGTATTCTGTCCATCTTGCCAGTTTTTCATTTAAATCTGTAATTATTTTACCTTTTTTGTCCTTTACGATGGATACTTGTTTCACTTTTTTACCTGTTATTTCCTTGATCTTTTTATGCATGTTAAAGCCATTTACTTAACATTTCTAAAGGTCATTCACAAACGAATATACAGAGAGAGTCTGTAAAGTGGAATAAATTCAATATCTCAAATACTAATTGTTTTTTTGGAAAATGCTCAGACCCGTCGATTAGTATTTCAAATTGTCCTTTTTGACATTCAATAATAATGTATACAGGGTGTCCCAATTTAGAGATATGACGTCATCGTCGATTTTCTTAAATGGCAACACTGTCATTTTGATAGCTAATTTGATAGGGTTTGTAAAGTTATACATAACTGCAAAATATCAAATTTTTATTCTCTACCATTTACAAGATAATAGAAAATAACAAAGTTATATCTGTAATTTGGAATATATTCAATAATTAAAATACTAACTGTTTTTTTGAAAAATGCTCAGACCCGTTGATTAGTATATCAAATTGTCCTTTTTGACATATAATAATAATGTATACAGGGTGTCCCAATTTAGAGATATGACGTCATCGTTGATTTTCTTAAATGGCAACACTGTCATTTTGATAGCTATTTTGATAGGGTGTGTAAAGTTATACACAACTGCAAAATTTCAAATTTGTATTCTCTACCATTTAGATGATAATAAAAAATAACAAAGTTATGAAAAAGAAGTAATCAACTAATAATTGAATTTAATTATTTCAATAAATTAAGCAAAAACTCATAATGTTGCCCTCAATTATTGTCAAATTGTCAATGGGCAACGTTATGAGCATTTGCTTAATTGAAATAAATAAATTCAATTATTATTTGATTACTTCTTGTTCTTCATAACTTTGTTATTTTTTATTATCTTGTAAATGGTAGGGAATAAAATTTTGAAATTTTTCAGATGTGTATAACTTTACACACGCTATCAAAATAGCTATCAAAATGATAGTGTTGCCATTTAAGAAAATCAACGATGACGTCATATCTCTAAATTGGGACACCCTGTATACATTATTATTATATGTCAAAAATGACAATTTGATATACTAATCGACGGGTCTGAGCATTTTTCAAAAAAACAGTTAGTATTTTAATTATTGAATATATTCCAAATTACAGATATAACTTTGTTATTTTCTATTATCTTGTAAATGGTAGAGAATAAAAATTTGATATTTTGCAGTTATGTATAACTTTACAAACCCTATCAAATTAGCTATCAAAATGACAGTGTTGCCATTTAAGAAAATCGACGATGACGTCATATCTCTAAATTGGGACACCCTGTATACATTTTTATTGAATGTCAAAAAGGACAATTTGAAATAATAATCGACGGGTCTGAGCATTTTCCAAAAAAACAATTAGTATTTGAGATATTGAATTTATTCCACTTTACAGACTCTCTCTGTATACAAAGTGCGAGGAACAACTAACAAGAACACAATTCGGATTTTGTGATGCTCTGGGAACACTGGAGGCCCTTTTTGCTGTGCAAGTGCTATTTCACAGATGCAGGGATGTAAATTGTGATATATACGTATGCTTTATAGATTACCAGAAAGCATTTGACAAAGTCAAACATGACAAATTAATAACTCTAATGCAAGAAATTGGTATTAACAACAAATATCTAATAATTATCAGAAACATTTATTACAATAAAACGGCCAAAATCAAAATAGAAGACAATACAATACAATACAATACAATACAAAAAGTTTATTTTGCCAAAAAAACAGAATATTACAATATACAACAGAGAATATACAAAACGTTTTTAGACAAAAAAGGATCTTCTCACGATTATAAAACCGATTACAAAATGTCCACCACAAAGGTAGACCTTTGCGAAAAGACCCCAATGAGAAGTAATATTTAATATAAGACAAAAGAAAAAATTAATAAACTAAACCAAAACTGAACTGTGTTGAAGGAGAAGGGCATTAACAAATCAAATACGATAATATTTTTATAATATAACTTCTAGACCCAACGAAAAAGTGCCAAGGACGAGAAGCCGGACAGTGTGCAGATTCTCGACAGCTGGATAGATGGTAGAAAAATAGTTGTTAATAATTTAATTTAGTTAAGTTGTTCTTGTAATAACATGTTTCTTATATACTTTCTAAATTTAACCAGAGACAAGTTTTTTGTTCTTTTTGACAGCCCGTTCCACATTTTGACAGCTAGATAAGAAAATGATTTTTGGAAAGCCGCAGTTCTGTGACGCGGAAGAAGAAATGTTCCAGTGTTCCGTGTAGTATGTATTCTAGACAAATCTAAAAATTTTTCATTTAAATATGGAGGTTTCCCAGTCTTAACAATTTTGTATATAAAATTATACATATGTTGCCTCCTTCGATAAACCATTTTGAGGATGTTATGTTGATTAAGGTAAGGTGTTATATGGCGATTATACGGAATTCTATATGAAAATCTTACACAACTATTTTGGATTTTTTGGATTGACTTTTTAAGTAACCAAGATATAGAGTCGCCATAAACAACGTCACCATAATCAAACAGGGACAAGACAAGAGTATTGCAAAGATAATATTTTTGTTTAGATGTCAAGTATTTTTTTATTTTATATAAATTTTTTAATCTGAGATATCCTGCAGTTAACTTTTTCTTTACATGTTTTTGGAAAGAAAGTTCATTATCAAAGATAATACCCAAATTTTTTGCATGTTTTACAATGGGGATTGGATTGTTATTAATGTTAATTTGTAATGTATTTTCGATAAGCTCTCTGGCATTTTTATTTTTATTTATAATTATTATTTGCGATTTGGATGCATTTAATTGTAAATTGTGATTTTCTGCATATGAAGATATACATTTAAGGTCCGCATTTAATTTATTTTGAGTGTCTATTATAGTGTGTCTATTTATAGGTATTTTTAACTGGGAGTCATCAGCAAACTGCTTAAATTTGCAGAATTTAATGCAGTTTTTCATGTCAGCAACATAAATGGAAAATAACAGAGGTGAAATTACCGAACCTTGTGGGACGCCATTTTTAACTAATTTAAATTCTGACTTATCAACACTTGAGTCTTTTTTAACAAGAACACAACTAAATCTATTCGTCAGTAGGTTTTGCATGAGATTGACTGCACTGTTGGAAAAGCCAAAGTAATGAAGTTTGGCCAACAGCATCTCGTGACCAATAGTATCAAATGCTTTACTAAAATCCAAAAGGGTCATGCAAGTACTATTTTGTTTTTCTTCATTTTCTCTGATATCATTCAAAATGCTGACAAGTGTTGTAGTGGTACTAATATTTTTCCGGAAACCCGACTGGCAATCAGGTATTATTTTGTTAATTTCAACAAATGACTCAATTTGATTATATAAGTGCTTTTCAAAAATTTTAGATAAGACAGGGAGTATACTTATTGGTCTCAGATCTTTCAGCTCCTTTGGTTCAGGTATTTTAGGTAATGGTTTAATTATAGCTTTTTTCCAGCCAGATGGATAGAATGAATTCAAAATACACGAATTAATTATATTCAATAATGCATCTGCACAAAAAGGGTAGCATAATTTTATATCTTTTATTGTTAACCCATCATCACCAGCTGCATTAGACGATATTTTGGAGACGATTTTATTTAAATTTTCCCTGTCCAATAGTGTAAAATTAAACTCGTCAGTGTTGTCTGTAAGCCTGTTGCTTTTATAAAATTCTATCAAATCTGTAGAAACTGTGTTGTTTTTGTTATCGATTTCTGAAAAAAAGTTGTGTATATTTGTCGCATTGTTAAGATTATCTGGTATATAGAATTGATTTTCGTTATAAGTAAGATTGAGTTTTTTTGCTGTTTTCCAAAATTCCTTCCCTTTACTCTGTCCAAATGTATTAAAAAATGTGATTTTTTCCCGTATTATAGCATGTTTGGTAAAATTCCTCAATTGTCTGTAGTACTGTAGAGACCCTTCCGTTTTTGTTCTCATATATTTTTTATGTGCTTTATCTCTAAGCTTAATCAACTGCTTTATGTTGGTAGTTATCCATGGCAAATAAGGTTTTTCGGAAATTTTCCTGGTTTTCACTGGAGCATGCTTATTTAAAATTTTATTTATGTGAGACGTGAAAATCTCCACTTTTTCTTCAATACTATCAGTCACGAAAAGCTGCTGCCAATCGAGCACTCTTCCTTCTTCCATTAATAAATCATAAATGATGTTACTGTAGTCTCTGTACGTTACAGTTTTTTTGTGGCAGGTTATTTTAGGTAGATTCAGTATTGTATAGACCAGGTTATGATCCGTCACACATTGAGATATTGCCAATGATCCTGATTTTATGCATTGTATGTTTTGACTAGTAATAATTATATCGATTAAACTAGATGTGTTATTTGTAAAATTAAACCTCGTGGGCTCTTTAATATGTTGATCAAATTGTAAAGTTTGTAACAAGTTTTTTAGTCTGTTTGGATATGTTGTATTACTTAAAAAGTTGATATTTAAATCGCCGACAATAATAATATTCTTATGTGCAACGGTTACATAACCCAGTAAATCCTCAAACTGGTCTAGAAAAACAGATTCGCTTACAGAAGGTGGCCTGTAAATATTAATAAGTATATAGTTTATATTTTTTACAGTGAATTCTATGGCAATGTGTTCAAAAAAGGGAAAGTTTAAATCAATCAAAGAAAATTTTATATTATTTTTAATATAAAGTGCAACGCCACCCCCTCTTGCTAATCTGTCCTTTCTTACAAACCTATATCCCGGAAGTCTGTAGGTGAAACTTGGCATGTCGGAATTTAGCCAAGTCTCAGTCAACCCCAACATGTCAATGTCCAATTCCATCATATAGTTTGTAAACTCGTCAAAACCAGTATTTAAAGATCGTACATTTAAATGGCCTACTGAAAAATTACTCAAATTGCTTATTAAAAAATCGTCGTTATTATTTTCCAACTGTCGAGTGCCCAAATAATTAGCCATATCCCATAATAGCTCCTCTCCCCGCACCAATGTAGGTCAAATTACCTCTTCCCAGATTACACAGTTCAGTTTTGCCCAAAAGATTATTTAAAAAAGTTTTAATAACTAAAAAAAGTGCCCTAACTAAATATTTCATATTTTTCAATTTTATCTCGCAACCCGCCTATTTAACTTTATCTAAGTAGTTACTAATGTCCCGGAAAAAAAGAAAGAAAAAAAAATGTATACAAAAAAGAAAATCTACTAATAGATAATAACATTTTTTAAAGAGTTTCTGTTTGTTTTGTTATTGTTTACAATTTTACAAAGTAAGTATGCGTATACATATACATAAATTTTTCGACTTTTTGAATAAGATGGAACGATAAGCCTACCCATTATTATATTATTATAATGTAAGTTTGCTACTAGGCTATTAATATTAGTTAACGAAAAGTTTTGATATTTTTTGATATCGATTCGGAAGAAAAAAATAATAAAAAATGAAGACATGAATAATAAACAGTATATAAAAGAGCCAGTTTTTAAATGTTAGAAAGGTACCTAGTCTTATAATGTAATAATTTTATTATTAAATATTGTATTATTATAGACAAATATCACTTATCTACACAAACAATCAACATAAAACACAGCATACAAGGTTACCTTCAGCAAAGAAGAGATGTAAATAACTTTAATCCATACCATAATTCGGTGTTTTATTAATTCATAGCATAGTGGTTAGTTTCCATGATAAATTTTTTCCAATTCGGGCTCACTGTGAATGCGAAAAACTTTGTTAATTTTATTTTTCACGAAAACATTGCCGTTAAGCACCCACGCACTATTTTTTGAGAAAAGCTGTATGGCCTTCCTAAACAAACTAAGACGTAATTTTGTTAAATCTTCTTTGATTTGCACTCCCGAATTTTTGAGATTTTTTCGGTTTCTCAAAATCGACTCTCTCACTTGGCACGTCGTAAACCTGACTAAAATTCCGCTTGGCAAATTGTTATCATTTTGGTTTTTATTAGGTATACGATGGCATTTTAATAGTTCACTTTTTTCCACGTTTATTTTCAATTTATTTTTAAACAAGCTTAAAACTTTTGCTTCAAGGTTTTCTTCATTTTCACTATTTAGACCGAAGATTCTGATGTTTTGATTTCTCGATGTTTGTTCATGGTCGTCAGACATTTTCAGGAGTCGTTTGTTTTCTTCAACCAATGTGTTTACTTGGGATTGAAGGGCATCAATTGCCGCCGACTGCTGATTAAGCCTTTCCTCCAGCTTGCTCGCTACAATTCCTGCTACTTTTTCAGCGATTTCTTGCAAGTATTTATCATTAAAAATACTTATTATGGCACCTTTGATTTCGCGCATGTCTGTCGTTGATATTACCATAATGGCGACTGAACCACTTTAGATTTTGTAATATTCACCAAATTTTGCAAACAAATAATAGCGAATCTCACTGAAAATGTATTGTAAACACAAAACAATAGTTTATACTACACTTTATACTAACTTTTGTAATTAAAAACTGTATGCAATTAACTATATCGGGAAAAATTTGAAGAGCGGTTGCAAAACTACAACGTACTACTCGTGCGCCATCTACCTCTCCTGAGAGAGTTAACTGAAGACAAGTTAACTGATAAAATTGCAATAGAACGAGGAGTACGAGAGGGCTGTATTTTATCTCCACTACTATTCAATATTTACTCTGAATGGGTATTTAATGAAGCTTTAGACGGTTGTGTGAAAGGAGTATTAATAAATGGTGAATGGTTGAATAACATTAGATATGCAGATGACACCATAGTTTTTGCCGATAAGCTGAATGATTTACAGATATTAACAAATCGTATAACAGAAGTCAGCAACAGATACGGACTAGCTCTTAACATAAAGAAGACCAAAATGACAATTAGTAAAAAACCAATACTAAACGCTCAACTTACAATCAACCAACAGAATATAGAAAGAGTTGAGCAATATACATATCTGGGTACGAATTTAAATAGTCAATGGGACTACTCAACAGAAATTAAACAGCGAATAATAAAAGCGAAAGCAGCATACGTTAGAATGAGACCCATTTTCAACAGTCGAGACATATCATTAAAAACAAAATACCGTCTGTTAAAATGCTACATATTCACAGTTCTGTTGTAACTGCAAGTGTTGCATCTATGAATCGGCTGGAAGCTTTCGAAATGTGATGTTATAGGCGCATCCTACGTATATCCTGGGTTGACCGAATTACTAATGTGGAAGTCCTGCGTAGAATGGGGAAAGAGTGTGAAATTCTCATAACCATCAAAACAAAAAAATTAGAATATCTAGGACATGTAATGAGAAATCAAGAACGTTACGGCCTTCTCCAACTGATTCTCCAAGGGAAGGTAAATGGTAAAAGAGGACCGGGAAGAAGACGCATTTCCTGGCTTCAAAATTTACGAAAGTGGTATAAAACGACTACCACTGAATTGTTCCGCGCTGCGGTAAACAAAGTCAAGATAGCCATGATGATCGCCAACATCCGGAAGGGATAGGTACTTGAAGAAGAAGATGTATAATAAACCAACTGGCTACAGTACGACCGGCCTGGAAGATACGGCCATCCAGACCATGAGAAAAAAAGTGATGCATGAAAAATATTCTTCCTCTTCCTGCTTCCTTAATAGGCTCGCACCGGTTCCATCTTCGGATGCGTCCTCATCAGATATCCAGGTTGTCACTCCATCTCTTCCTTGGCGTTCCTATACTCCTTCCACTGTTTGTGATCTGTCTCGTACTATCTTTACCAGTCATCCTTCTCCCATTTTGCTTATATGGCTATGCCATACTTTTTTTTGAAAAGATCAATCTTAGCCCTATTGAAATCACAGACAATATAAACGAAGCATGGGAAAAAATAAAAACTCATATAACTAGTAGTGCAAAAGAAACCATTGGAGAAAGAACAATTGACTTAAACAGCGGCAGAAACCAAAAACCATGGTTCACACAGGAAGTCAAAGATTTAGCAAAAGAGAAGAAAGATGCATACGTAAGATATATTAACAATAGGACCCCAGAAGAGTATCAAAGATATAAATCAGAAAGAAATAGAACAACTAACAGAATCAAAGATCTAAAACAAATATATTGGGAAACATTCTCAAATGACATGGAACATGATTTACGAGGAGGTCAAAGGAAGGTATGGAACATGTTGAGGAACAGGAAGAAGCCGGTTACCGAAGAATTACAAATTAACGCAATAAAACCAGAAGAATGGGTAACTCATTTCGAGAATCTATACAAAGACGATAACGACGATAATAATGAAGTACAAAGAAATGACCTACAAAACATTCAGCAAGAAGAAACAGAGAATGACAACATCACCCAAGAAGAAGTAAACGAAGCAATCAAAAGATCAAAAAATAGAAAATCACCAGGTCCGGATAATATACCAAATGAATTAATTAAATACAAAAATAATAGAAGAGATAACAACATTATTCCAAAAAATTGTAAACAACATGACAGTACCAGAGGAATGGAGAGAGAGTATAACAATACCCATCTACAAGAAAGGCGTAAAGACAGATCCTACGAACTACCGAGGAATTACACTACTCAATTCTACATCAAAACTATTGACAAAAATTCTATCCCAAAAAATATATAAGAAAGCCGGTGTATCGGAAGAACAACAGGGTTTTCGCCCAAACAGATCTACAATAGACGCTATTTTCATAATGCGACAATTAGTTGAGAAATCAATAGAATTCGACAAGCCCATGTTCACATGCTTTGTAGATCTGAAACAAGCATTCGACAGAGTACGATTAAAGGACGTGCTCACTATCCTTGAAAAGAAAAACATAGGTCAGAGGTATAGAAACATAATCAAAGAGCTCAATAGATCCAACAAAACACGAATTAAAACCACACACGGACTCACGGAAGAAATCAAAATCAATGCAGGCATTAGACAAGGGGACAGCCTCAGTCCATGCCTATTTAATTTAATAATGGATGATGTTATAGGTAGTGTTAACATAATGAATCAGGGATACAAAATGGGTAACCGAACCATGAGAATACTTTGCTACGCAGATGATGCAATCTTAATAGCCGCAAACGAAGATGACTTACAACGCCTACTACAAAAATTCAAAATAACCGCCGAAAAGTATAACCTGACACTATCCAAAGAGAAAACCCAATCGATGGTAATATCCAGGAACCCAATTAGATGTAAATTAGTAGTGGACGACCATATAATCGAACAGGTAATGGATTGCAGATACTTATGTGTGGAAATATCTAGCGACAGGCATCTGTGGCAAGAATCAAAGCAGCAGGCAATGAAAGCAGCGAGAATATCTGGTTTCCTGAGGGATATAATCTGGCGGAATAAATATATGAGCACCGAAAGCAAAGTCCGCATTTATAAGACATGTGTTAGACCCGTACTGACATACGCAGCTGAGACAAGGGCCGAGACAACAAAGACCAAACAAATAATGAGAACAACAGAGATGAAAACCCTAAGATCCATAAGAGGTATCACACTTAGAGATAGAATACGAAACGAAGACACATTGAGAGAGCTAGGCGTTCAAGACGTAGTGAGATGGACAAGAGCGCGACGACGCATGTGGAGAGACCACGTAGATCGGATGGACCCTGAACGTATGGCGCATTGGGCGAAAACACAGAAGACCCAAAAAACGATGGTACGAGAGTTGGAGCTCTGGATCGCAGCAAAGACTGTAACAGAAGAAATAGGACATAGTCCTATTACAAGAAGAAGAAGAAGAAGAAGAAGAAGAAGAAGAAGAAGAAGAAGATACTTTTTTTTTAGTGTACAGTCATTGATGTTCTCTATATTACAGCTTTGCCTGAAGTCTGTGCTACGTTTCTGTCCCATAATGATTTTTCTGTGATATCTTGGACTATTTTCATTTCACACGTTTCCATCAGTCTTTTGGGGGTGTAATGCTAGTTCGCCTCCATGTGGTGTACCCTTGGTAACGCTAAATGAACTAGCAAAAATTTGGCGGCAGACGAACGAAAAACAAAAAAAAAATCTTGCCAACATCACAGATCACAAACAGAAATCTTATCTATACGTAAACATACGATGGGAACAAATAAAGATTCTTCTGAGAACCAACTGACTAGAGAGATCTCGGACCTTGTATCCGAGTCTGTCTAAGGTCGCGTCATATTATAATGCACGTCGCGTTTTCGGCACGTAGCGTTTGCAGACCGGCAATCGGACTGCCCATTCACATTTTCATATTATACATAGAACGTTTCCGTTGGTTTCAGTTTGGTGCGGTGCAGATGTGTTTATTGTCACAACACATGCTTACATGACAAATTGCCTCGAAAACTACTTTTTAAATTAGACCGGGCAGTATCGTCGCCCCGGCTAGCGAAATTATTCCGATTCGATATTTTTAAACAAACTTACACAAAAAGAACTCCTTATAACATATCCACAGGGTGCCGGGCGGTACCGTGGTCGAAAAATTGTTTAAACATTTTTTTTTAGACAAATTCACAAAAATATTTTTTTCATTTCGAGCAATATTTTTTTAGATAAACTGGGTCATTCTGGGCAAAAAAGGTCTCTTGTCATTTTTCTCTAAAATTGATTGTTGTCGAGTTACATGCGATTAAAAATTTGAAAAATGCGAAAAGGCCATTTTCAAGGCTTAATAACTCGATTAAAAGTATTATTATGAATTTCAATAAGTGACCAAATCAAGTTTCAAACCCCTTCTTCAAGGTCCCAAAGAGATTTTTGTCATTATTTTACTACAAAGCTGTTATTTTTAGTTATTAACAATTAGCGCTATAGTCCAACTGTATCGTCGCCCCCGTTAGCGAAACTATTTCGATTAGATGTTTTTGCACAAACTTACTCAAAAAGAGTCCTTATAAAAACACATCCACAGGGTGCCGGGCGGTGCCGTTGTCAAAAAATTGTTTTAACAATTCTTATTAAACAAATTCACAAAAATAATATTTTCATTATATTACGAACGATTTTTTTTAGATAATTTGGGTTATTCTTAGCAAAACACGTATCTTGCAAAAATGCGGAAATGGCCATATAACTCGACAACAATCAATTTTAGAGAAAAATCACAAGAGACCTTTTTTGCCCAGAATAACTCAAATTATTATTAATTTGGGTTTAATTAAATTATTAATAAAAATTATTTTTGTGAATTTGTTTAACAAAAATTGTTTAAACAATTTTTAGACCACGGCACCGCCCGGAACCCTGTTGATGTGTTATAAGGACCTCTTTTTGAGTAAGTTTGTGCAAAAAAATCTAATTTCGCTAACGGGGTCGACGATACAGTCGGACTATAGAGGTAATTGTTAATAGTTAAAAATAACAGCTTTGTAATAAAATAATGACAAAAATCTCTTCAGGACCTTGAAGAAGTTGTTTGATACTTGATTTGGTCACTTATTGAAATTCATAATAATAATTTTTAATCGAGTTATTAAGCCTTGATTTTTCGCAATTTTAGAGAAAAATGACAAGAAACCTTTTTTGCTCAGAATTACCCAGATTATCTAAAAAAAATATTGCTCGAATGAAAAAATATTTTTGTGAATTTGTTTAAAAAAGATTGTTTAAACAATTTTTCGACCACGGCACCGCCTGGCACCCTGTGGATATGTTATAAGAACCTCTCTTTGAGTAAATTTGTGCAAAAAATCGAATCGGAATAATTTCGCTAGCGAGGGCGACGATACTGACCGGTCTAAATACTCGGTATCAAATTCAAAGAAATACCTACATAAACAACAAGGGGAAAACGACCCGTATCTGTCAACGTCCGAAAAATATTGTTTTCGAATGAACCGAACGCAGACGTAACGTGTCTTATACGCTACGTTACGTGTCTTATACGCACAATATGAATTGTTCAATTTAAAAACCATTAAATTATATTTTTCGCAAACGAAACGCTACGTGCCGAAAACGCGACGTGCATTATAATATGACGCGACCTTATAACATCGAGGGCATAAGCAAGGCAAAACGCCAAGTGTTGCAAAAAATCCTACACAATAACGACATTGACCTGGTTGCCATACAAGAGACCCATACTGAAGACAAAGTCCAGCTTGATTTAAGGGGAAAAATACCTGGCTACGATTTACTGGGAGCCACTTATGATAAACATGACGGCGTCGCAACCTACATTCGCTGCAATATAGAAAATGGTTTCCTGCTTTCTGCTTCCAATGAAAATAATATACATGAAGTAGTCACCAAGATTGGAGATATTACCGTAGTTAACATATACAAACCTCCAGCAACTACATGGAACCCAGAAGTGCTAAACGATCATCCACATCCTACTATATACATCGGCGACTTCAACAGCCACCACGAAATGTGGAAGTACACCACGAATGATGAAAATGGGGAGGCACTAGTAGAATGGTCCGAAGAGCAAAACACATATCTAGTTTTTGATGGCAAAGACAGAGGAACATTTAAATCAGCTGCATGGAGAAGAGAATATAACCCAGACCTATGTTTTGTCTCAAAAGATACCAATGACAGACCACTAACAACTGCGAGAAGTGTCCTTGCAGACTTCCCACATACTCAACATCGTCCTGTGCTTATCACCATCGGAATATCAATTCCAATAATTAGATCGTATCCTCGACCCAGGTGGAATCTTAGAAAAGCAAACTGGAAGAAAAAATTTTAAGACGATGCGTCAATGAGTTTAAATTTTGTTGTTGTTTATTTGGGTTTATATGACTGCGAACACTTTTATCCATTCGCCAAATTTACTATTTTTTATTTTATTAGTCATTTTTTCGTATCTTATCCTAAAACTAATACTAATATTAATCTCTAATAAACAATTCTACTAATAAATAATTATTTTTGTATTTTTTTTAATAATTTTTTATAATATTTTTTTTCTATTTTTTTCCTAAATGATGTTCTCAGAGTTCAACAGCAAAAAGTGCAACATTCTTCTTTAGCCCTCTACTTAATTCGAAAGCTATTTTACTATGGACTGTCCAAGTTCGTCATTCATTTTTATCTATATATTTTTTTTATATATTTTTTTTTTCTATTATTTTTTTATATTCTTTTTCTTTTCTTTTTTCTTTTAATTTATAACAATTTACAAGAAATACTTACTCTATATTTTACAATTACAATTTAAACTTAATATCTAAAATATGTTTATACAATTGTCAAAGTCAAAGTCAAAATTTTATTTACGCATATAGCATTTACAGAGTACGTAGGTATAAAACAACAATAATTATAAAAGTACAAAGGATAGTTATAAGTATAACCTATATAGTCTTACAAAGTTAAATCATTAGAATATACATACAAGTCAAAATATATTAAAATATTACTATAACAATAACAAGATGTCGTGACTAGATTTTTTTCAATAATTATAAAAACACTGAAACATATATATAACAAAAAGTTTGGAGGTAATAAATTTGAAATCAGATTACATATTTAATAAATAAGACACATTTTACCATAATAATTTTAATATTAATTTGATAGAAACTTTTTTATTTTACCACTAAATTTATTAAAACCATCATTAAATAAATCCAAATCACACTTTTGTAACATTTCATTTGTTAATTTGCTCATTCGACAAATAGGCGAGTTAATGCCATAATTGGTTCTATGAAACTCAATGTAAGTAGTTGGCTATTTCTGGAATTAATAGATGGAACACGCAGGCCAACAGCTGCCAGGAGATATGGGTCATCAATAATATTATTTATGATTTTATATATTGTACAAATATCTAAATAGTTCCTTCTGGTTTCCAAAGGGGTTAAATTCAAAAGCCTCATGATGTCATTAACATTTATCTCTTCATAAGGTATTTTTAGTTTGTGACCTATTCGTCTCAAAAACTTTCTCTGAACTCGTTCAAGTTTTTCTTTGTGCACAGTGTAATATGGATGCCATATAGGTGCTGCATATTCTAGAATTGATCGCACTAAGGAACAGTAAACTTCCTTTAAAACAAATATATTGTCAAAACATTTTAATGTTCTAAAAACAAACCCTAACAACCTCATTGCTTTATTTGTAATCAGATCAATATGGTTTGAGAAATTTAATTCACTATCAAACCATACACCAAGATCTTTTATTAGGTAACATCTTTCAAGGCCTATCGAATTCAGAGTGTAATTGAAAAGAATAGGCTTTTTTTATTAAAGTCAATATTATAATTTGGGTTTATGTCATATTTATAAAGTTGTTTATCATATATTGTCATTTTTGAATACAAATTTACTATATTTAGAGTTTTCTTTTTTATCCAATATTTTTCTGTCAAGTCTGCTAAAAACAGTTGATGTATTTTGGAAATTAAATTTGCCTTTTTTTCATACAATCTAACTAAAAGGCTGATGCCAAGTTTTTTTCGTCTTATATGTATCCATCGGCATTTCGCAGCATTCAACTTGTAGATTATTTATCGGTGTACTTCTTAGGGCTCCTATACACAATCTAAGGGATTTATTAATGATTTTGTCTATTTTATTTAAATGACACTGTGATGCGTCACAGAAGAAGAATATTATAAATAAGACATTTAATTACCCTATTTTTACCTGTAGCGATTTAAACGAAAAAACTGCCATTTTTTACCCTTATTTGTTAATAACTAAGTTTCTCGTCCGAATTGTGACGGGTATTTTTGTATTTATAATGTATTAGGTATATAGTACCCAAAAAATACATTTGCAACCTGGCTGCTCAAGTGTCCCGACAAAAACCTTATTTCTCTGGACTATCTTCGTAGCTGGTTATATCTATTCCCATATATCTAACTAAACCTTGCTTCCTGCCTTATTATTTTCCCATGAATTTCGATTTTACATCGTAGTGTGTTAATCTAGAGCAGGGGTGGCCAAGCTCCTTGATAGTCAGAGCCACTTTTCACAATTAAAATTTTTTCGCGAGCCTCAATTAAAAACGTATTCAAAAAGTATGTAAAGAAGGTATGTACAATGTTTTTAACAGAACCTTTATTTATTGAAAACAGAAAAAAACTACGAAATATTTAAACTTAATTACATTTTTTTGCTTATTCTTCTTCTCGTTGTCCTTATGCCCAATAAGAGAGTCGAACTTAACTATTACCCATCCATCTTTTAGCCATTTCTTCCACGCCTTCCGGTCTTCTTCCCATTTCCTTCACCTGTTGCGCTGTTTTCCGTCTCTTGGTTCCGATTTCCTGGATTTGTTCCATCCACCCCTTTCTAGGTCTGCTCCTTCTTCTTTTCCCCTGTCTCTTGGCATCTGTCACCTTCTTTACTAGTCTGTTCTCGTTCATTCTAGTTATATGTCCAAACCAATTCAGGTTTCTTTTTTCAATTTTTTTCTCTATTGGTCCCTGTCTTAGCACGTTTGTAATGTTTTTGTTCCTTTCCCTGTCCAACATTTGTTTTCCTTCTTTGGTAATTCTTTAAAATTTGGTGAATAATTTGTGGTAGCACTTCTCAGTAATTCTTTCTGTGTTAGGATTTCACGAATTTTAAAATGGAATTAAATGGTTCATACAAGTACGTTGTTCCTAATATCGAAATAATAACTTTTTTAATTTAGGGTATGAGCTTCGATTTTGGTACAAATTTCCAAAATTCGGTAATCGGCGTCGACTTATAGTTTTATTTTTGAGCTTGATCTTCTTGCGTCTCTATTAATTTTAATTCTCCAAATGTTCTTTGGGTCATATATTGGTAATAAAAAAGTCACCTTATGGACTATGTTTATTTCAAATAAATTCAGAAAAAAATGAAGAGACGATTTAAAATACTTTAAGGTGATACAGTAGCGATCAACTACTAATGAAATAAAAAATTTTAGTAATTCCAAAATGACACAAAATCTAGGCATCGGATAAAAAAGTTTATTTGAAAAAAGTGTATTTTTTTGTTCTTCTTAATGGCGGTACAGGCTCGTTTTTTTAATATTGTATTTAATTACAGAGTAATTTCCACATATTAATATATTTTTCAAATTGGGCTCTGTACCGCCATTCTTTATTATATTACGAATACGTGTGCCAAATATCTCGAAAAAATATTCAAAATTACAGCCGCAATCTTGGAACGCGTTTTGGCTACCTGTTGATCGCTACTGTTTCCTCTTAAGTCTTGAAATCAATTTTGGAGTTCGGTTAATATTCCTTCTGGCTTTCTTATTTACTCGTACTCGTTAAGTTTTTCTAGTTTAATATTGTAAGAAATTATTTAAGTCGAGTAAAATGACTAAATATGTATACAAATCGGTCTAGAGTCTAGAATGAGTTGATTACTGACTTTTGTGTCTCGCCACTCTTAATGTTCTTTCGCGTAGTTTTCGATGTGTCGTATCACTCTTAGTTTGGACGGAAATGGAATTTGTTACAAAGTTGCATTTGGTCTTTCATTTGTTGTCAGTAATTTAAAAGACATTGTGAAACACATACGGAACAATAATAATTTTTTTAAATCATAACACAGAATTGAAAAGGATCTCTGGTACATTTATCGAGAGCCACAAGTAATTCTTCAAAGAGCCGCATGTGGCTCGCGAGCCGCAGTTTGGCCACCCCTGATCTAGAGTGTCTTCGCAGTGTAAGTCATAATTAAAATATATAATTAATTAAATTTATTTAGGAATTAGGTATATTACGGACTAAATGTGTCACATTATAGACGTATATTATCTTTATTTTTTTATTTGGCCTAACACATAATGTAGCTATTAATATTATGGCTCATGTTTAGTTAATACCTATAGACAATCGAGTCAACAGAAGTTCTCGTTCATATGAAAAAAATTCATTCAGCAAAATGTACCCCTCTGTTAAAGAAGAAAAACCCCATAATACAGATCTAAATTTTATATTGTTGTTTACAAAGGTGGGGCGTTTTCTAGGTATTATACCATGTGTATCAAAAGAGCTTCTATTTATTCAAATTGGAGTAAAATTTGCTTGCGTTTTGATGGGACTGGCAATATCAATTCATGCTCATGTTAATACAAGAGATCTGGCGAAGTTATTTCATCTAGCCAATGGAGCAGCTACATGTCTTATTACTACTTTTTGTCTCTATGGACTTATCCTTAATCGGAAATATTGGATAAAACTGCAAAATAATTTGGAAATTATTGATAATAAGACTGGAACTATTGGTACCACCAAATGTTCTTCGATACTGTCATTTTGCGTTTACTTCATTTCAGGTCTCACTGGACTAATAATGTCGGTGTGGATAAATATCTTCTTTGGATTCACAATTATTGGTACTTCTTGTTCTGTTATTATGGTGATGACTATTCTATTTCTTGATATAGAGATTGTCGAAATAACTATGTCTATTAAGAAAAGACTAGTAGAGATTTATAAATTGACAGAAGAAGTTAATAACAAAAGCGACATACATCAGAAAAAAGCTGTGTATGTAATAGACAACGTGATGGACCTCTACAAAGATATATTCTTTACAATTGAAAGCTTCAATAATTTTTTTGGAAATTTGCTGTTTATGAGACTCACTGTAAACTTACTGACACTTTTGTTATGTTTTCAATTCGCTCTGGATAGTATTTCTGGTCAGTCGTATGTTGGATTTTATTTCCTATCTATTTTTTCATCTCTTATGATGGTAAGTATTTATATATCTATCTATCTATATATTTAATGATATAAATCCAAAAATGTAATAATAATTATCTCCCTTTTTATACTGCTAAACCGGCTTTGGAATTATAGCAAGGTAGTCTGCTATATCTAGGACCTACGGTATACAACGAAGGTAACAAGGCCAGTGCTACACATCAACCGCCTGTTGTTACCCCTGGTTTTACCAAGGTAGTCATTTTATTTAGGCTGAGTCGACCTGGGACCTATAGACATTTTTAAAAATGTCTAGCTGTTCTCGCCGGCGCTGGGATTCGAACCCCAGCCTACCTGCATGGAGGTCAGACATCCTACCGCCTGAGCTACTCCGGCCCTTATTCATGTTTCATTGAATCTATAATATACATATACTTATGATTAACTATTTACATGGGAAATAAGCCACAATTAAATTGAAAAAATAATTTTATTAACGTTTCGACACCCAAATCGGGTGTCGTTGTCAAAATACAAAATACTACTAAAATAAACAAAAATGCTGTTGCTAAGTAAAATATTCTTCTAATAATTTATTTAATCTGACTCATTATATTGGCAATTCAGACATACATTATACATTTTAAAGTAGAAGACTTTAAAATGATATTGCCAATATTTATGAGTTGCGTTCCTGGAATGACTTTACTGAAAGATAGTTCATTCGATTACATGAAAGCAACCCCAACTCAAGAATATTCGTCACCAAAAAATCATAGCATGTGATCTGTCTTTAAAAAGACAACCAAATGCAACGATGACAGTAAAATTCTCGCGTTAGAGATTCCATAGTAAATCACGAGTAGTCCATTCTTTCACGGTTTTTGCTCTAAATTTGAAAGAACCGCTTGGATTGACATGAAATTTGGCATACACATAGCTAACAAGTCACAGAAAAAAGTGATATTGTGCCGATGTGTGCTTTTGCCCTGGGGGTGACTTTCACCCCCTCTTGGTGGTAAAAAAATATATGTCCAAAATAAGTCCGGAAATGGATAAACTGACTAATTTTAAGTAACTTTTGTTCTATAGAGCTTTTTCGCCAAGTCAACACTTTTCGAGTTATTTGCGAGTGAATATGTTCATTTTTCAACAAAATAACCACATTTTTAGACGGTTTTTCGCAAATAACTCAAAAAGTAAGTATTTTCTGGAAAAAAAGTTCTTAGAAAAAATATAGCCTATAAAAAAGTAAAAAAATGGTGTACGCGTTAGGTCTCTGGATCTCGTAGAACCAGAGTTAGAGCCAATGAAAAATAGATTTATATTCACCAAGTTTCAAATAGAATATTTCGTCGTGAAATATCCGAAAAATTAAGCGCTTTTTGGAAAAACCCATTATAACTTTTTTAAGTGTTTAAAAAAATCTTTATTTCTGTTTTTACAAAAAGTTTCTAGCATTAAATTTAAGCAAGTTACGCTCAAAATAAAGTCGTTCCCTTTTGTTTTTGCAAAAAAAAAAAATCGGGAAGACCACCCCCTAATTAGCAACTTAAATGAAATTAATCGTTACCGCTCCACAAATTATTTTACTTATGTTGTGTTTATATGATCTGTAAGTTTCATCGATTTAAAGTGCTTATTTTTGAAAAAATTTGGTTCCAAAGTAAAATTTTTAAAAATTAAAATTTTGAAAAATATGCTTTTTTTCAAAATAACTTAAAAATTTTGAGAGATACCAAAAATCTTGAAAACAAAAAAAGTCAGATTTGCTTTTCTGAATATCATGCATTTTTTTGTTTTTCCGTTAGACAAAAATTGATTGAGATTTGGTGTTTCTAAATTTGCATACATTCGTGATCACTGAATCGTTCAACCCCTTTTAACTACAGCCCTTTCAATAATAAGGACTTTGAACCGATGAAACTTACAGATCATATAAACAATATATACACGAGTCAAGAAACTTGTGAAGTCGTAACGATTAATTTCATTTAAGATACTAATTAGGGGGTGATTTTCTCGATTTTTTTACCAAAACCAAAAGGGACTAACTTCATTTTGAGCGTAACTTGTTTAATTTTGATGCTAGGATTTTTTTTATAAAACAAAAATGAAGTTTTTTTAAACACTTTAAATAAGTTGTAATGAGTTTTCCCCGAAATGTGCTTCATTTTTGGTTAATTTCACGTTAAAATATTCCATTTGGAATTTAACGAATATGAACCTATTTTTCATTAGCTATAACTCTGCTTCTACTAGGTGTAGAGACGTGATATATACACCATTTTTTAAAAATTTTTACAGGCTATATTTTTGCTAAGAATGGTTTTTCGACTAAATACTTACTATTTGAGTTATTTGCGAAAAACCGTCTAAAAGCGTGTTTATTTTGTTGAAAAAATGAACATATTCACTGCAAAATAACTCGAAAAATATTGACTTAGTGAAAAAACTCTATAGAACAAAAGTTACTTAAAATTAGCCAGTTTATCCATTTCCTCACTTTCTTTGGACGAATATTTTTTCACCCCCAAGAGGGGGTGAAAACCACCCCCAGGGCAAAAGCACATATCGGCACAATATCACTTTTTTTCTTTGACTTGTTAGCTATGTGTATGCCAAATTTCATGTCAATAAGCGGTTCTTTAAAATTTAGAGGTTTTGTAATATTTTACCGTTAAAGAACGGACTAGAGGGAAAACCAGGAAGAAACGTCGTGATACTATCCCGTTATCAAATTATTTTTTTCAATTTAATTGTGGCTTATTTTGCATATAAATAGTTAATAATAAAAATGCCACAAAGAAATAGCTTCAGAACAACATATACCTATGTATTGTCCTGATTCTCATATGCTGTAAGTGTTAGAATGCATTAGATACAAGAATGTGCAGCATAAGCCGAAATATTTACTGCATAATTGGGTAGGTAGGTAATTTACATTGGAATGCAATTTACTATTTTATTGGGAAATAAGACACAATTTGAGTTCTTCTTCTTCTCGTTGTCCTTATCTCCAATAAGATCGTCGGAATTTGCTATCACCTATCCACCTTTTACCCATTTCTTCCACGCCTTCCGGTCTTCTGCCATTTCCTTCATCTGTTGCACTGTTTTCGCTCCCCTGGTCTAGATTTTCTGGATTTGTTCCATCCACCCCTTTCTAGGTCTGCCTCTTCTTCTTTTCCCCTGTCGTTTGGCATCTGCCACCTTCTTTACTAGTTTGTTCTCGTTCATTCTAGTTATATGTCCAAACCTATTCAGTTTTCTTTTTTCATTTTTTTTTCTCTCTTGGTTCATGTCTTAGCACGTTTCTGATGTTTTCGTTTCATCTCTTCTGTCCGTCATCTCTTTTGTTGAAACAATTTGGCCGTTTTTAGATCTCTATGGGTTCTCGGACAATTCTTGGTTTATAAAACCGGATGGAGGCTATGGTTTTGAAGTGTTCAAAGTTAATTTTGTGACCTGTATGAAGATGGTGTTGGCCTAGGGCCGACACCATCCGTTCATAAATCCTATTTTAGATTCAATAGGCCTATTCGCGCTGTATACCCGGAACGGACCCAGAGGGAGAACGCCTGCGCATTACAAAATTGGACGTTTAATAAGGTCCAATATTTCCCCCCAAAAACCTAATGCGCAGGCGATCTCCTTCTGGGTAAGTTCAGGATATGTTCAGGGCATGCAGCGCGAATATGTCTTATGATTGGTTTGGTCTATGTAAGGTCAGGGGCAGTTTGCACAAGGAATTGCATAAACTCCGTGTTGTTCATTTGGAATGTTGTCTTTGACTGATCGGACAAGAGATGAAAGTTTTTTTGTGTTCATTTGAATGTTTGGCTCTAAAGGATTCTACATATTAGCATGCACTCATCGTTTCTAGCACGTAGCGTTTAGTTTCCGAAAAATGTTGATTTTAAGGATTTAAATATGAACAATTCATACTGTCCGGAACATATGGTATCAGACACCTCTTTGTAAAATCAGGTTTTTCGAAGACTCCGCTAGGTGCTGGAAACGATGAGTGCATGATAATATGTAGAATCCTTAAATCCGAATTGGTCTTCTGGTAACACCTGTAGTCTTTCTGTTTCTGTAGCTGGTAGTAAGGTTATTAGCCTATTGTTCTGTGGAAAAATGCTATTATTTCTTGGTTTGTGGATTGTGGTCACATGGGTTTCCTTCCGTTGATTAGAGAATCTTGTGAATCCCATCAATGCGTTTATTATATTGGTCAGATGAACGACTGCTTTAGCTGGGTGGTGTTTTAGAACCAACCCTGTTGATTATTTCGTAGGGTACACAGGTACTAGAGAATAAGAAAAAATACACTGCGTAAAAAATATTAATTATTTAAATTAATCTAGGACTTTCGCACATTAAGGACTTAATGTGTCCCATTAATGGGAATAGACGTATACGAGTATTAGTTTTTTTTCTTATTTCGCCTAATGCATAATGTAGGTGTTAACTTTATGGCTCATATTTAGTTAAGCATGAACAATTTTTCACTGGCATGACATTGAAGACTATCGATAAATGATCAACAGAAGTTCTCATTCATATGAATAAAATTCATTCAACAAAATGTACACCTCTGTCAAAAAAGAAAACACCAATAATACAGATCTAAACTTTATATTGTTGTTTACAAAGGTTGGCCACTTTCTAGGTATTATACCATGCGTATCAAAAGAGCTTTTGATTATTCAAATTGTTACAAAGTTTTCATTCATTTTGATGGGACTGGAAATATCCATTTATGGCAATATTAATAGAAAAAATTTGGCGAAATTATTTCATCTCGCCACTGGAGCCACTACATGTATTATTACTATTTTTTGTCTCTATGGACTTATCGTAAATCGAAAATATTGGATTAAACTCCAAGATAATATGCAACTTATTGATAATAAGATTGGAACTATTGTCACCTCTAAATGTGGCTCGATACTATCATTTTGGGTTTACTTCCTTTTTGGTCTTATTGGACTAATAATGTCGGTGTGGATAAATATCTTCTTTGGATTTACAATTATCTGTACTACTTGTACTGTTACTATGGTGATGACGCTTATGTTTCTTGATATAGAAATTGCCGAAATAACTATTTCTATTAAGAAAAGACTAGTAGAGATTTATAAACTGACAGAAGCACTCCATCACAAAAGCGATAAACATCAGAAAAAAGATGTGTACGTAATAGAAAATGTGATGGAACTGTACAAAGATATATTCTTTACGATTGAAAGTTTCAATAAATTTTTTGGAAATCTGCTGTTTATTAGACTCACTGTAAACTTACTGACAATTTTGTTATGCTTTCAGTTCGCTCTGTATAGTATTACCGGTCAGTCGTATGTAGGATTTTATTTTGTAGCTCTTCTTTCATCCCTTCTAGTTCAGATGGTAAGTTTCTATCTGCCTAATTATAAAAATGCGGAAATGTAACAAAAACAATTAGTATATTTATGTTTCATTAAATGTGTGATGTAATCGAGATAAAAATGTGCATCACAAACCCAAATATTTTTAGTAGTAATTGCACAAGAGCTCTAAAATTATCGAATTTTTCCCGAGTGACACTTTGACAGTTTTAATTTCACGACCCAAAGGGGAGTGAAATTATATCAAAGTGTCACGAGGTCAAAAATTCGATAATAATTTTAGAGATCGAGTGCAATTTGTTGCGATTTTTTCATGAATAAAACTGTTCAAAACCAAAATTTTATTGTAATTTATTTATTTAAGTACAAATTAGTACAATTAAACACACAGTTGTTATAAATATTTGACGGTTGAAAGTCATCACTTTTATAATTTTTAAAACATTTATTGTCATTAATGTCACTGAATGTATTTTTTCGTAGCAACGAAGGGCATCTGACGTAATATACTTGGCGACGGGATATTATCAAAAATTATCAGTAGTAATTGCACAAGAGCTCTAAAATTCTATATTAATTTTAGAGTTCGAGTGCAATTTGTTGCGATTATTTCATGAATAAAACTGTTCAAAACCAAAATTTTATTGTAATTTATTTATGTAAGTACAAATTAGTACAATTAAACACAAAGTTTTTATAAATATTTGACGATTGAAAGTCATCACTTTTATAATTTTTAAAACATTAATTGTCATTAATGTCACTGAATGTATTTTTTCGTAGCAACGAAGGGCATCTGACGTAATATACTTAACGACGGGCAATTATCAAAAATTATCGATTTAATTCAGATTTCTGTAGCTTTCTATTGGTCAGAATCTCCTATGAATGAAATAATCGGGTATAATATCACAAGAGAGTGAGAATAAATTGAAAATAATGCGACAGTTTTTCGAAAATTTGTTTTCTGGCAATAGACACGAGAGCCCGCAGGGCTCGAGTAGCTATTGCCCAAATGACAAGAAATTTGAGTAAAAATGAAGCATTATTTTCTTATTCATTGTTACTGTCGTGTGATATTCTTAAGATTATTTTTTAATACGTATATTATGGATATTTTCTTAAATGTGACAGTTGTCAAAACTAGGAAACCGGTTGCCATTAAACAGAAACAATCTAAATGAAGTAAAAGTCAGACTTACTCTCAATCTTTATTATAACTTCCGACGACCGGTTTCGCTCTTTAAACTTTGTAGAGCATCTTCAGGTCAAAGGTAACAAGTTACAAAATGCTACAAATAAAAACCAGAATTAGAACATTGTCTGGTTGTAAAAGATGCTAAAGATCCATATGATCAAGCCAATGTTGAATAACATACATAAAAGTAGTGAAATAGCATACCAATGCACATGAAAGCATTCTTGGGGGTGGTGATACAAAACTTCCCTCAAACGCGACAACATGCGCAGAAGTATGCTATACATAATCATGCAATCATAACGTGTCGTACTTACATTCGGATACAAGGAGCCATCAACTCAGTTTTCATTATCATGATGTTTCTTTTAAAGTTATGTTAACGGGATGTGGTGGAATAGACGGGCGATGCAGCATAGGTAAACAAATCTATGGGAATTAGGAGTTCTTGAGGGTGATGAGATAATTGGTGGAAGTTAACCAGCAAATCTGTGTCTGTTGTTATGTTTGTGTAAATCAAATTAGTGAATGACTTTTTACAATTTTAATGTGTGCTGATTTTAAAGGTTTTATTTTATTTTATTTTAATTTTATCTATATTTATATGTATATTAAGGAATTCTATTTATTATTAATGTAAGATTGACAACGTTTGGATCTTAAATGTATTGAGTAATTATTGTGTATTTTAGAATTTGATTGTGCAGTTGTAAAATTATTATTTTAAGGTCAAAACCAGATCTGTGACGTGTACTGCTTGTGTGGGACTATTGTTCTAATAAGAGGAGTAGGGAGATCGAAAGTTTATTAATTGTAGTTAAAATGCCATATTGGCAGTCAAATAATAAATTAATAAATAGCAATACAAAAGGTGGATTTAAATTAAATTAAAAATTAAAACAGCAATGCAGGCAAACAAAACATTACAATTTAATGGTGGAGAATTGGAATAGAAATTAAATTGAAATATAATTGTAATAGGAAGTAATTGTTTGTGAACAGCAACTATGTTATAAGTGATATAAGCTATGGATAGATATTAATAAACTATTGAACCAGAGAATGGAAATTGGTAGTAAATTATACTTTCTTGGTATACCTACATTGTGCTATAAAATTTGTCAATAAATAAATACTTGCTAGTTATGTAAATTCACCTCACATAGAAACACACAGGACAAAGGACGATACAACAAAAAGAGGGATTGTTTAGTTCTGGAGCACTACATTTGATTATTTTACTACAATTACTTTTTAATTTCTTAAAATCTTTCTTCAGGTGTCAGTTTTTTAATTTTGTGTTTTTTATTTATAAATTATTGAGGGAATTATGAAGTATGAAGTGTCAGAACAAGCTAGGTTAGTTGTCTAATTCTTCTTCTCCATCATGTGTTGAGGGTTGCTAACATTCTGTTTCAAATATTCATGAAGTAATACATTATACAACCACGTTAGTATTGCTGATTCTAAATGTGAATTTAATATAATATTACAACCACAAGCAATATACATTAACTCCATTAGAACCATCAACCAACCAAACATGCTGTAATGAAGTAACAG